>NW_028270142.1:100403390-100705622 GCF_037043375.1 Chiloscyllium plagiosum | reverse complement strand
CTTTCCCCAAGGAGATGCTGTTGATTAAAAACGTGGAGCCAGGTCCAGCAGAACAATCATGGCTGCCAGACGTGCACTTAGTGCTGGTTCCTGACACTCGGACAATGGGCGCAGTGCAGCATTGACTAGACGAGAGCTTCATGAGACATCATAAGCACCTTGCATGTGCCCCTTCTCCTCATGGAGAAAGGGCAGTGGCTTCATACAAGGACAGTGAGACATTGAGTGTCAGCATGGCATCCCTGAGGCATCATCTTGGTGTAATCCAGGTGTGTGCTGTCAATCCACTTCCCATCAAGCAGTGATTCCATCACTACCAGCAGGTCAGAGACTCTTGACAGGCTAGAACCATCCATGCCCTAGTTCACCAGGGAACAGCAACCAATATCTTCTGAGGCAACCCGGGCATCGATTTCAGCAGACTAGCCCCACCTTTACTTTAGATATTAGGGCATACCTGGTATAGCACAGAAATTGAAAAATCTTTGTAATGACAAAGATGGCATTGTATCACTTCTTTAGAGGCCAGCAATTCATGTTCAAATGTTTGATTGTGAGTCTACTTTTTATGTATGTTGAGTGGTCATTATGTTAGTTGTTCTATCAGTTTAATGCATTTAAGGGTGTTCCACTTTGTGGACAATCAGTGATGGGTGATATGGGCAAAGGGGCCATTTACTATGTAGCCTCATAAGTACTGGCATCACTGAAAACTGACGTGTAAGTTTTGCTTTGGGTAGCATCCGTAAACATGTAAGTAGGACGCTATCTGGCAACCTGCAGATATTGCTGAGACTGCTTTCTATTCGTATCTTTCAGATGTATACATGATAGATTCTTTCCAAGGCATTGACAGCATTTGGGAATTTTGCCAGTGAGACATGTGGAACTTCATTGAAAATGACAAATGCTTGTTGCTTCCAAGCTTGCACACATGCCTGACCTACTCGTGCTAAGGGGCTGCAGCATTTCTCATTCTGGGTGGCAAGGTTATAGAAATATGGAGCGCTTCACCCCTGGGCATCAATGTGAACTTCACCAGTTTCCTCATTTCCCTTCCCCCACCGTACCCCGGTTCCAAACTTCCTGTTCAGCACCATCCTCATGACCTGTCCTACCTGCCAATCTTCCTTCCAATCTATCCGGTCTACCCTCCTCTCCAACCTAACACTTTCATCCCCACCCCCATCCACCTATTGTACTCTTTACTGCCTTCTCCCCAGCCCCACCCCCTTCCCATTTATCTCTCCACCCCAGAGGCTCCCTGCCTTCATTCCTGATGAAGGGCTTTTGCCCAAAACATCGATCTTCCTGCTCCTCAGATGCTGCCTGACCTGCTGTGCTTTTCCAGCACCGCTCTAATCTGGACTCTGATTCCCAGCAGCTGCATTCCTCACTCTTGCCTAGTTGATTTTAATCTTACTGTGAATCCTCTTACAAGGATGCCTACCTTGAAGAAGTTCTCCTCCTCTGTCTACAAGACTCTCAGTGAGTCTCTCTCTCACTGCAACCTCCAGATCATCTCCTCTGTTGAAGTGTTGTTCCAATTCTGCTGACACTAGCACCATGATTTAACTGGAGGAACAGGTTTAAAGTCATATCAGGGTCTCATTCAGCCTGGAATCCGGTTGTAATGAAGGAGTCATAGGCCTGTCTGCTCGTTATGCTTCATTGCTCGGGTTTCATGACAGTTTCCTTTGTCACTTTCCCACATTTTCTCCAAATTCCTTGATGTCATCAGCATCCAGAAACCTGACGATATTTTTCATTTGAGCATGTGCAATGATTGAGCTTTCACAGCTTTCTGGGTTAGTGAATTCAAAGATGCATCAACATTTGAGCAAATAAATTCTCCCTCAACTCAGTCTTAAATGATCTACATCTTATCCTGAGATTATTCCCCTAGATCTAGACGTATCAGCCAGGGGAACCATCATATCCACATTCACCTTGTCATGACTTGTGACAGTTTTTTGAAGTTACAATTAAAACACCTTTGATTCTTGAAAACTCTAGAGAATACAGACTCCGTTTCTCTATTTTTTTTCCTTATAAGACAATCTGCCATCCCAGAATGGTGAACCTCTGTTAAATTTCTTCTCTGGCAGCGTTTCCTTAGATAAAACCATGCATAATACACCAGGTGCAGTCTCACCAAGGCTTGAGACAATTGCAGCAAAACGTCTTTAATTCTGTACTCGTATCCTCTTGTGAGGAAGGCCAACATACGATTTGCCTGTGTAATTGTTTACTGCAGCTGCACACTAGCTTTTCATGATTCACGGTGTTGCATTTGCAATTTCTCAGTCGGTGGGACCTTTCCAGAATCTTGGAAATTTTGGAAGATTAGAAGCAAAGAATCTACAATTGCATGGAGAAAGTGAGGGCTGCAGATGCTGGAGATCAGAGCTGAGAATGTGTTGCTGGAAAAGCCTGACCTGCAATCTACAATTGCATGGCCACTTCTTTTGAAACTCTAGGATGAAGGGACTTGTTAGCCCTTGTTTTATTAGTTTCCTTACTATATTTCCAATAATAGTGATTGTTTAAATTTCTTCCTCCCCTTAACTCTTTATGTTCCACTGTTTTTGAGTATTCTTAGCATCTTCTACCATGAAAATTCAAAATATTTGTTCAAAATCTCTGAATTTCTTTGTTTCTCATTATTAACTCCTCACTCTCATTCTGTAAGGGACCAATATTTAATCTTAATACATTCTTTGTTTTTATGTACTCGTACATGTTTATATTTCTTGCTATTTCATTCTTATTTCTACATTATTTTCCTTTTCTCTAAATCTTCCTTTGCTAATTTCTCAATCATCTGGCCACGATTAACCTTCTCATATTTGTATACCTCATTCTCAGTTTTTTTTTCAACCTTAACTTCCTTAGCTAGCCACAGATGGTGCTGAGAGACAAACAGACTGCAGATACTGGAATCCAAAGTAGACAGGCAGGCGACTGGAAGAACACAGCAAGCCAGGCAGCATCAGGAGATGGAGAAGTCGACGTTTCAGGTGTGAGGCCACCTATAGAATTTGATGTGAGGATTTGTACACATTTACTAACCGAACCTGCTTTCAGACTTGTACTGGAAATGAAACATCAAATTTGGTGATTGTTCCTCTTATAATGAAGTATTAGTCATTCAGAACAAACACAAAGCATGCTGAAGAAACCCAGCATGGCAGCAGCTGTGAAGACAGAAACAGAGTTAACATTTTGAGTCCAGTATGGCTCTTCTGCAGAACCATTTGTTTTGGGAAGGAAATAGTGGGCTGTGCAAGGTAGGAGAACTATCAGGTGGGAAGTTGTGGAGGGGAGATCTCCAAAGGAAATGAGGTCTGTGACTGTCCTGGAAACTACAGGCAGATAGTCAATAGTGGGGACATGTCCGAAGGGGAGTTATGAGGAGGTATCTGAGAGTTGGCACTCAGCCTCTGACAGGTAAAGGTCAATTTGCCAGACGACAGCAACACCAACCTTATTGGCAGGTTTGATGACAAGTTTGGGGTTGGACCTGAGAGAATGGAATGCAGCATGAAGGGTTAGAGTGAGTGAGGGGAGCAGAGAAATTAAAGCAGCCAATGTCACATAAGCAGTTCTCAAGGAAGAGATCAAGTACTGGCAAAATGCCAGAGACAAAGGTCGAAGTGGAGTGGGATTATTGGAAATGGGTGAAAGGATATGTGTTGTGGAGAAAGATTCCTGTCCAAAGAAGTGGGCACAGAAGCAGAGACAATTGGGGAAGAGATCAGTGATCTGTTCATTAAAGTGTGGTTGTAAAGGAATAGAGCTAAGTCCTTTTCTGAGCACAGAATATCCAGCATCAGAGAGAGGTATGTCAGAATGTGTAAAGAATACACAGTGAGGTATGGGATTAGATGAAGGAATAGAGCAAGAAGAAAGGAGAGGTGAAGGAGGATCCAGAGAGGCATCAGTTGCCTTGAGTGTTCGGAGCTTGCATTCCTTCATACCTGAAGGAAGAGAACGTTAAAGCATTGAATGAGGTGAAGAATGAATTGGAATTGGGAATCAGGTCAGCTTTGAGATAGCGTGAGGCACAGTTGATGGGGACAGAGTTGGAGAGTGTGCATGTGGTGGTACATGTCAATGAGTATGAATCTCAGAAGACATTGGGAGCAGCTGTCTGAGGAACGGTGTATGGTCTCATTGACCTGGTTGAATTTGAAACATGAAAGTTGGAACTTCAATTGGAATCCATAAGGGTGAGCCAGAGGCAGTCATAGAGTCATACACCACAGAAACAGACCCTTCAGTCCAATTCATCCGAGCCAACCTGGCATCCCAGTCTGACCCAGTCCCATTTAACAGCATTTGGCCCATATCTTTCCAAACTTTCCTTATTCATACACCCAGATGCCTTTTAAATGTTGTAATTGTACAAGCCTCCACCACTCTCTCTGGCAGTTTGTTTTATACATGCACCACCTCTGCATGAAAAAGTTACCCATCAGGTCCTTTTTAAATCTTTCCCCTTGCACCATAAATCTTTACCCTCTAGTATTGGACTCACCACCCCAGGAAAAATGCCTTATCTATTTACTCTATCCATGTCCCTGATGATTTTATAAACCTCTATAAGGTCATGTCTAACCTCTGATGCTCCAGGGAAAACAGGTCCAGCCTATTCTGCCTCTCCTTGTAGCTCCAATCCTGGCAACATCCTTGTAAATCATTTCTGCACCCTGTCAAGTTTAACAACATCCTCTCTATCACTCTAAAAGTCTCTGGCTGAGTTTTTAGCCTGCACTTTATCCAACACTAGAAGGTAGATGGAAAGTGATGTAGATGAACAAACAGATGTAGGTTTAAATGGATATCCTGTTGGAGAGAAGAGCAGAATTGAAATAATGGAAAATTAAACACTCAAATAAAAGCAAAATAGTGTGGATGCTGTAAGTCTGAAACAAACACAGAAAAAATGGAGAAACTCAGCAAGTCTCCATCTTTGGAGAGAGAAACAGTGTTAATATTTAAAGTTCAGTATGACTATTCTGCAGAACTTTATTAGTCATAAAGGGTTAGAAATTCCAAAGTATGTTTCATGGTGTAGATTGGTTTAGGATACTAATTTGGGAAAGATGCAGGATTACATGATTATTGCTGATTTAAGACAGTGGTTTCAATAGAAAATGTACTCACCACTCAAAAAATCACAACCTTAACTTTGAATTCACTGTTAAGTTTACAGGTATTGTGTTAATTTCCTCAGCCCAGAGATGCAGCTGGGCTTGAGTCAGTTCCCATTTTTTTCTGAAACATTGGTACATTTGACAAAATCAGTGGGAGTTTGTATTATAGTTCCTACCATGCTGTGTGCATCCTTCGAAATACCATCTCATTAAAAGATGAACAATTAATGCAAACGATTTAGTGAGATCTAACAAAAAGAGGTTTTTAGCCTGAACATAGAACAATCACTTTCATTATCTGCAGACAAGCAAAAGCTGTGAATATTCTCTGTATCTATCCTTAATTAATTTGGAGACCATTTTGCTATCCTTAGTTGATGGCATTATGAAGCTAGTTCAATTTTCATTAGTCCATTAAAACTCCTGATTTTCCATTGTGTTCTGTTCACTTTGACCTGAACTGTACTCCAGAATGTAGGGTAGAAAATCCACAGAGATTCTTCTTTGGGAACAACACAGAAACAATGTAAGCTCAAGCCCATGATTTTAGTTTCCCAGAATTGAGTAAATGTATATTTGAAAAATAAATGCTAAGTAATTATAATTAGGCTATTATGGTTGGTGGCAGAAGCTATTAAAGATTATACATTATAACTGTGGAAAATAAATGCAGAAAAGCATTCACTGAGTAGAAAAGGAATTATGACTGTCACAAATTGATATGTTAAAATAATTTTCTTTCTTTATCTGTATTTCACTTCTTCATCTCTATTATTACTATCTAGTATTTGTTCGTGGTAAAATATCTTGACACATTTTAGTATATAAATGATGCTTTATATACAGGTATATGTGAACTTTCACAGTAAACTGGGTGAAGACCTTACAACCTGATCCTGTGCTAACATAGACCACACAATATTTTACTGGTGGCCTTCAATCATTATTGGAAGCATGTTCCTCCTTCAGGCCCAGAATTACTGAGCCTAACAATGCCTCTTTCCAGTGTAGGCTAACTAAACTAATTTAATCAGGAATATTCCTAAGCTAGACATTTATCACCAAGCCACAAGCCATTTATCTAGTGAAATTGTGAAAATACAGCAAATATATGAAGACATATCAGATGTAGACCAGGAAAAAAACTGATGTAGCAGCTGTCTCCTTTGGTTTCCAGATGACAGCAAATCAGATGTTATCAGGAAGCTTACAGATCTCATTGGTACCATGGAATCTATTAACATTAATTTAAGTGAATACAGTGGTCAAAGGCCAGGAGTGTAATAATAGATCAAATATTGGGGTCTGCATCTTTGGACACAGTTACATAGGGGCATTGTCATTGTCCTGCTTCTTTCACAATGCAAAATGCAAAATGTGCATGTCCAAGAAACTTTCACAGTATATCAAGTAGGAAAGTCATCATGATAATCACTTGAAATATAGCTTGATGAGGTAGAGAGTTATTTCAGTCCAACTAGACCTAACTAATGAAAGGCTTTTCCCCGAAACGTCGATTTTCCTGCTCCTTGGATGCTGCCTGACCTGGATGCTGTGCTTTTCCAGCATCACACTCTCGACTCTAACCTCCAGCGTCTGCAGTACTCCTTTTCGCCTAACTAACAATCAGTCAGCATGTTGTCACCTTTCCGATTTGGTTCACTCAGGAAACGTGTAAAAGGAGCAGATACGGTTCACCAGCACACACATCATCTAGGTCAAAATAGGGAAACATAATTGAGCCACCTACGCATATCGTTTACCAGTAATTAATGATTAGAAACAATTTAAACAATTAAGTGGCCAGATAGTGTCTTTATCAGTGTGTAAGAGCTAATTGAAGAAAACAATAAGAGATTGAAAGGGCAACCTTGGCCAAAACTGGGTCAATGTGGTTAACATTGTTTGGGGAATATGATTCCACATATGTTCAGGGCGATGCAAGTGAAAAGCAAAATATTCTGGATGCTGGGTATATGAAATGGTGGAAATACTCAGCAGGTCTGGCAATAACTGTGGGGAACATGATTAACTCACTTTTCAGAGATGAACATCAGGACTGTTCTTTATTATATTTCATGTATTGTCCAATGACGCTGGCCATTTTTTTCCCATGTTCTTTGGAGCTCTTCTAAACACAGTGGCTCTTCTGGTCTGTACCTGCATATCTCAGTGTAAATGAAGGCATTCAATTAAAACGTGTCTTCTTTGATTTTGGCACCACCCAAAGAATTTGACAGTTAATTGAAGTGACTGTTGTAATGCAAGTCATGCAACAAGAAAGGTCCCCCAACCAACAACAACTAATATCTGTGTGAAACATCCCAAGGCATTTATGAGGAGAATTATAAAACTAACAAAATAAGACACTGAGCTGTACATGAAAGTATCAGGTGAAAGTTTGTTTAAGAGACGGGTTTGAAGGATTTAGAGTTTGGGTGGGGTTTAGAGTTTAAGACTAAATTAACTGAAGGCAATTAAGCTTGGGCTGAATTTTTCCATTTGGTGTGAGTTTTACAGTATCAAGTCTGCATGGTCTTGGACAAATTTTCTCACATGATCTTTTTCTTTTCTCCTCAGTAATTACGCAATCTGGATGTTGGACATCATGTTGGGGAGCCACATCATTGACTTCAATTTGCTTGCAAGGATGAGATTCTGAAGGCACAATTTAAGGCTGGGGTAAAATCAGAAGAATTGTTCCCAATTGGAAGACCCTTTTATTTTCATTGTGGATCTGTTTTGTCACGCAATCACCATTACTCTCTCCATACTGCAGAGGGGCCAGATCAGTGTAGGAGAATTGTGAGGCTATGGAAGTTAACAGAGATAGGAAAGACAAAGCCATGGTGGATGAGAATTTTAAAATCAGGAACTTTCTTGACTGGGAGGCGCAATGTAATCAGCAAGGGCAGAGGTGATAGATCAACAGAAGTTTAAGACAATAGCAGATTTTGGATGACATCAAGTTGAAATGTGGGAGACGAAATAGATGTGCATTGAAATAGTTCAGAGCTAACAAAGGTATGTTGAAGAGTTTTAGCAGCAGATGAACTGAGGCAAGTGTGAGGCCCAGTGATGTGGCAAATTTGAAAATGGTAGCCTTGGTGATGCCATAAATAGAGGATCATGGAATAGTTACAGTATAGGAGTCCATTTCACCAATCATATCCATACTGGCTCTCTACAAAACCACTGCATTTAGTACCACTCCCCTGCCTTTTCCCAATAGCCTTGTAAAAATCTCCTTTGTAGATAATGATCCAAATCAAGATTGAATGCTTAAATTGAATCTGCCACCACAATCTCAGCAGTGCACTCCAGATCCTAAATGCTTGCTTGTTTCCTTAAATCATCATTGCATACTTTCCCAATATCTCACATCTGTGTCCTTTGTTTCTCAATCCTTCTCTTTCTATCTACTTTGCCCAGTATCACTTTTACATATTTTTTCAACCTTCTCATCTCCAAGGTGAACAGCCTCAAATCGTCCAATTTATTTGCCCACTGAAATTTCCTTGGAATCAATCTCATGAATGTTTTCTGTGTCTTCTTTAATGTCTGTACCATCCCGAGGTCAGCAGCTTGTCTCAGGATCAATTGTAGCATTAAGGTCGGTAAATGACTGGTTCAATCACAGAGTTCTGCCAGAATGATGGATGGTGTCAGTAACTAAGCAATGGTATTTTGAGGGGCACCAAAAACAATCATTTCAATCTTCTCACTGTTATATTAAAAGGTAACAAGATAATGAGCAAATTTGTGTTGTGTCACTTGAGTAGAATATATTGGCTAATATAAAGGAGAGGACTATCTTGTTCTTTAGCAGAAGAGTGACTGAGAAAAAAGCCAGGACCTCAGAAAAATATTCCGTCTAAAAAATAGTGTCAGAATTTGCAGTCAAATTTCTGAAGTTGAATTTGAACAGACAATCTTCTGACTGAGTGGTGAACGCGCAACCACTAAGCAAAGGATGAAGCAAATTTACTATTACTAAGTATTTAAGTATTAACATCCATGACTTTGTGTTAATATGATAAACAAGTTGAGGGAGTTACATCTTTTACACTTTGTCTGTCAACGGGAGTGAAAGAGGCATCTCTGCGAGTCCATCAAACAATTCTGATAAATGGTAACCGAGGCAATATTTCTCCTTGTTGTCATGGCAACACTGTGTATATGGTGAAACACCACTACAATTTTGCTTGAAGCTGCCAGAGAGCTGTTACAATCTTTTTTTCTGGAGTGTAGCTTTTTGAGGAAGCATCCCTCAGATGTGGAGAGGTAGGTTTGCCTCAAATAAATAAAGATACATGATTTAAGTGCACTTGATGATGCAACAAGTTTACATGTGAAGAAAAATGATTTTCATCCTCTTCCTTCAGAGGAGAGAAACAACTATGATATTCCCAAAGGAAAAATCTTGCTGATACAATTGATATTTCTGGAAGGAACATTGACAAAAATAAACTCACAAAAAAATATTTCAAACCTCCCAGCACTGAAGGAGTTGAGCTTTGAGGGAAATAACATTTTTGTAGATCTAAATGTGAACGTTTGCTTCATTAGAAGTTTCTGGTGGGGTTATTTTTATTTTACTGAAAGGTATATTGTTTCTTAATGTTAATATTTTTAGAGTTTGGATTTCAAAATGGTGGTATATGGATGTTGCATACTTTTAATTTAAAAATGAGCATGCAGTCTTGTCAAAACAGCAGTGTCAGCTGACACTGCAACTATGAGATAACTGCTAATGTGCATTCACTTTGAAAAACACATGCACGTGGTTCCAGACCCTCTATGTCATTGTGTCATGTGCAAAATCTGCATTACGTTTGTGCACAGTGCAGGTGTTGAAAAGTGGTTTGGCTGGGCTGGGGGGATGGTGGTGGTGTTGTTGGAATTGGACAGACTGGAGGGAGAGAGAGAGGGAGAGATAAAACTCTAGAGAAGTGGGAGAGATCAGAAGGAATCGGGAAACAGTCTGGGCAAAGGAGAGGTCAGGTTTTGCATGGAAATGGGGAATTCTCCCATTCTCTCCTTTTCTCAACCTGATCTTTCTCCCCTGCACTCCTGCCCAATCCTTCCTCTGCCCTTCTCACTACTGTGTGGTTAGAGAATGGTGGGGAGGATAAGCCATGAGTCTTACTGTATATGTCGTGGGCAATATGGCCCTTTTGGCTGCTGTGTTATTACATTGCTGATGGGGGCCAATGGGAGTTTGCCAATGCTTACCCCAGTGCATTGCAGCCTTCCATATTGGTGTAATTGATGCTGGTCTTTTGGCAGATTTCTACTGAGTGATTAATTGTCCCAAGAACGGCATGTATAAGATGGGGATAGAGGAGGCTGTCATAAGAGCTGGGTATGTAGTTAATGAACCAAGTTTGGAAAGATACTGCCAAAATTCTCACTAGGCCTTATGCAGAAAACTCTCCAAAATAACGATGGAGTTCACACATAGCCAGAAAAAAAATCAGCCCACTCCATCTATGAATGTGTGTACTTGAAGGTTTTATCTGTCTGACACTTGGAAATGTATAGTAATAATTAGTGACTAAGATAGTGTAAACTCCATGCACAGTAAATAGATCCATGGTGATTTTGGACCAGGGAATGACAACATCTCATAAGGGTTTCAATGTTCTCTACATTGTTGTGTCTGGTGACGCAGGCATTCCTCACACATTCCTGCTAATGTTTTGATGTCACTGTTAATAAGCTTCCAATAACCCCTAATACACGTCAATTATCCTGTGCACTGTATGCCTATCTGTTCTTGATGTAGTTCCTGGAACCCTACATGCAGAAAGAGGCCATTCTGCCCACTGAGTCTGCAATGACCTGTCAAAGAGCGTCCCACTTGGACCCACTCTATCCCACTCCTGTAACCACTTATTTCCCATAGCTAATCCCATAGCTACTTGGCTGCATATACCTGGACACTATGGAGCAATTTAGCATGGGCAATTCACCTAAGCTGCATAACTTTGGACTGTAGGAGGAAAGCCAGGTGCTTGGCGGAAACCACACAGTCATGGGGAAACTCTAACTGCAACAACACAGAACAGTTGCCCAAGCCAGGAATCGGATACTTGTCCCTGGTGCTATGAGTCAGCAGTGCTAACTACTGAGCCACTATTCCTTTCCCTGTTGCAAACCATATATCCTGGCAAAGAGCTTTAGGAACAAGTTCATGTAATCCTTTGAAGGTAAGGCCTCTCGAGAACCAAGACTCTTTAAGGCCAGAAACATCTGAGTGTCTGGCACCATTTTTATCATGGTCCTGTGTTAACTTTTCACTGTGCTTTATGTTTTTTTAGCATTTATTCACTAGCCAAGGACATTGCTAGCTGGGCAGCAACTATTGCCCATCCCTTATTGTCCAGAAGGCAGTTAACGGTCAACCACATTGCTGTGGCTCTGGAGTCACATGTCGGGTAGACCAAGTAAGGATGACAGTTTCCTTCCTTAAAAGATACTAATTAACCAGATGGGTTTTTCCCAACACTAGCAACGGTTTCATGATCATTAGTGCACTCTTATTTCCATAATTTTATTGAATTCAACTTCCCCCTCATGCTGTGGCAGGATTTGCATTTAGGTCCCCAGATCTCTGGATTAACAATTCAGTAACAATACCACTGGGCCATCAACTCTCAGTAATGCTTACAGGCCATTAGCTGTTTCTGGTCGAAACTGATCATATATGATGCACATCATTGACTCTTCCTGTGGACATTCACTGCCAGGATTATGTCACTCTTGCATTATAGCACTGCTATGGGAAATAAGGGGTTACAGGAGTGGGGTGGGGTGGGTCAAAGTGGAATGCTCTTTGGCAGGTCATTGCAAACTCAGTGGGCAGAATGGCCTCTTTCAGAACATAGGGTTCTAGGAACTACATCAATGCAGAATGCAGAACTCTTTCCATCAGAGTTCCCATCGTACTCTTTTTTTTTAGTTTGCCCAATGCCACAATGTTATACCAAAGTGCAGATGCACAAAGGAACAGTTGTATAATTCTGTGAATTTATCACTGGGTTAAATCTTGACTGACAGATAAATTAAAATGTAGTTCTAGAACCTAGAAAAATCTGGAAGAAATTTCTTCCAAATTGCATTCTGAAAGTAGTGACTTGCTGAGATGTCTTGGCTAAGTGCACTGGTCAGTATTCATGCTGAGATGCCTTGGCTAAGTGTATTGGCCAGTATTCATGTTTGGAATCTATCTTGGAGAATAATTTAGCACCTGATGACCTGAGATTCAATTCCTCTAGTGTTACAAGCTAGTGTGAGCATTCTCCTGAAAAAGAGATTTATATGCTTTGGATCTAGATTTTCCTTGATTGTGCACATAATTCAACTGCACCAGTTGAGTGTGATCCAGGTGATGCACACAATAGATGGTGCCAATGGATTCCATGTCACCACTGTTAAGCCTTACTTGAATAGAAACACAGCACATTTTGGAAAGATTGATTAATGGGATTCCATTCTCTCCTTTGGGCCAAAATGGCATTGCCTTTGAAACATCCAATGGCTTCAAACATGTCTGAGTACAATTCCTGTAAATCCTGGATTGACTCAACATGAGTATTATTGACTCCCTCCACCACCCTGAGCATCACAAAGAATAATGACAATGTTGAATGCCAGACATGCTGATTGCTGGTCCACACTTGCCTACCATTAAAATATTTGTGTCTTCCATGCCAAATTGGCATAGTTACATTGCATTGTGAATGTATCAATGACAGGCATTGGCAACCCATTGTGTATAGACAATTCAGCTTTTGTCAGTTGTGCCATGACATCCAAGCAATCCTGGTCCATTTGTCAGATTCAGACTAGTAGGATAGTTACACCAGCTCCTGTGTTCTTTGTTTTGCAGGTGTTCTTGCCAGTTTTCTTGGTCAAATGATTGTGGCAAAAATTTCCTATTGGTTGACTTCATCCACACAATGTATTACATTCACAATTACAGAATGGTGTCCACTGTCAGGTTAGAAATGATTCTAGTCTGGAACTTGACTCAGATCTATCTTCCTGAGACCTTTATGTATTTGCTTATGTTTACACAGGCCTGTGATGCATTCCTTGTTGCTGTTTTCATACTACTGCTCCTGTTCTCTGTTTAGGTTGGCTCTTTAGTACCCTCTGGCTGAATCAGATTTCTTGCATAGATACAAGCATCAGTTTGTACTGCACACCTCTTACAGATGAACAGCTTCATGGTGAGAGAACACTTGCCACAAAGCTTGTTTGTTTTCTGTGCCATGCTGACGATGTCAGTACTGTTTGTTGCACCTTGTGCTGTGTGCTGCTGTTGTCTGGCTGTGAAAGCTTTGAATTTTCTGCTATTTATTAACAATAAATCTATGCTGTGATTTTTTTTAGATTGCCTCTTTGGGTTTGGAGGCACTCAGACACTCTATGATTTTCTCACTAAACCGGTGGCTGAAAATTCACAACATTTACTGACAAATTGATCTCCAGTGCATTGTTTTCTGTAGCTTTTGCTTGTAGGACATCAGTTCCAAGTAATGAATTCTTGGTTTTTACATGCAGCTGATTTTCAACAACCTTCCAAACTGTGTGGGATCTTTCTGGAACTCTACAGATAAGCACAAGGCATTGACTCTGTTTATTGCCTCATTGCCAGCTGCATTCAATATCTTCATAGATTGTTTAACCATTTCTGCAATTGCATAGTGTTATAGACTGGACCGAACCCTCTCAAAATATATTAAGAAGATAGCCTTTTTCCTATTTTAAAAGTAAGTGTAAGGCATTGTGTTCCAGATGCAATTTGATTGGTCAAACTACTCAATGTTAAGCAAAACACATTTTATTTTTATATTACAGTTAACATACAGACCAAATAAAAAGAAAAGTAAAGAATTGGCTTAACTGTAACCCTACTGAAATGTGTAACAAAGTAATAGATGTATTAACTACCACTAATTAACTATTCCAATATAGTAGGAGAAAGTGAGGACTGCAGATGCTGGAGATCAGAGCTGAAAATGTGTTGCTGGAAAAGCGCAGCAGGTCAGGCAGCATCCAAGGAGCAGGAGAATCGACGTTTCAGACATGAGCCCTTCTTCAGGAAAACCCTTCCTGAAGAAGGACTCATGTCTGAAACGTTGATTCTCCTGCTTCTTGGATGCTGCCTGACCTGCTGCGCTTTTCCAGCAACACATTTTCAGCTCTGATCTCCAGCATCTACAGTCCTCACTTTCTCCTAGAAGATTTTAACCTACTGCGAATCCTCTTGCAAGGATGCCTTCCTTGAAGAAGCTCTCTTCCTCCCGCTACAAGGATTTCAGTGAGTCCCTCTCTCAATGCACACCCCAGGTCATCTCCTCTGCATTCCTGAAGAAGGGCTCATGCCTGAAATGTCGATTCTCCTGCTCCTTGGATGCTGCCTGACCTATTCCAATCTAGTGGCATCCAACAAGCATACCCTTGTCAAAGGCAAATTCAGTAAAGGCACTGAAAGCTAGTTCATTATGTCTCAAGGACAAACTCATCCATTCAACACCCACTGAGAAAGGTAACAAGTGATACAGCTTCACCCAAGGACTAACAGGAAAAAAACATGAACAATTAGTTTTGACGTCCACATCAATGCCACTTGGATCCTTTCATTATGAGAGGATTCACAAAAGGCATCGAAGTAGCTTACAGGTTAGAAAAACTCAAATATTAAGGACTCTCTCACCAACCATTCTGGTGTTTCAAACATTAGTATCAGCATTGCTCAAGCTTTCAATGAAATTGAAATTCACGAACATTGTACCTTGTTGGAAACAGTTGGCAAAGTGCAATAGAAAGAGAAACAGTAGCTTGGTTATTCTGGTGGTTTGATAGTTGTTAGAGCAGCATATATTGGAATAGTGAGTCAGGACCGGGTGGAATCCAGATGCAGCAGACTCCATGGGATTTGCCCAAGAGTTAAAGATTCAAATGGGTACTTCACTTGTGCCTAGAAACCTCCAACAGCCTCCATTAAAGGCAGACAAGTTGGACGATTCCACTTCATTCAAGTTAATAGCTACCCAGGAAAAATTAGTTGACTGGAAAATTAGTCAAACTCCTTGATAACTTTGAAGTTGAACTCACAACTGAGTAGTGATCCTCTCAAGTACACCTTGCCCAATCTGTTAGACCTGGTAGAACCCTGACAACCAGCTCTACTCCCACCCCACAACCAGACACCTCAAACCTAACACAATATCCCTGGCTCACTCCACCCCCATCAATCCCACCAGTGCTGCCAGTCTGAATCCCTGCCACTCCCGCCTCTCTTCTCACTGACACTGACATACCCTCCTGATTGTCAGCCCCAAAACCCCCTCCGCCCCAGCTAGCCTGACATACCCCTTACTGATGGCCCCAGCCCTTATCATCTGCCATCCTTGAGAAGCCCCAAGCCTGCTATTCCAACACCCCTCTTTTTCTGCTAGACTCAACATGCCCACTGCTGGCACCAACATCACACCCCTCAACCCTATCCACCGCTAGCCCCAACACACAACCCCTACCCCTAGGGCGGACACAACAACCTATTCCCTGACTCTGAATCAATGCCATCCCTCCGGCACAGATCCCTACATCCCCCTCCAACATTGGACCTGACACCTCAAACCCAGCTGTCAGACCTAACAGCTCTCCTCTCCCATCACTGGATCTGAGATTCCTCAATGTCAGCCCCAATATCTCATTCCTTTCTCTGGCTCTGTCACCCTCATCTCCCACAATGGACCCATAACACCAACCAGCTCCCAACACACTGTAAACACTCCATCACTTACCTGCCACCCTGGATTCTTACCCAACTGGCATTCTAAATTTTTAATCAACTGCCACACTAACCCCACAGTTACCAACACACTTACTCTTTCACATGAGCTGTCAAAGTATCTGGCACAGAAATCACAGAACACGGCACACTGAATGCTGCAAAACAGTTGACTTCCCCCGACTACCCTGTAGTAAGGGAGATCTGCTTGCTTTCAGGTACATTCTGTAATTCTGAAAGTGCCAAAATTGGAATTCCTGGCCAGAAATACAGAGCTCCACACAAACAGAAGCAAATGGAAGCAAAGTTGCAAACTGACTGTGATTGCCATTTCCTTGGAACATCTGGATCGCAATTGTTTAACCTCGTTCAATGTTTCCAAATTCCAATCCTTTACGCCTATTCAGATAATTTATGAGATTTCCCTGATTTTCAGAATCATTCCAAAAACAATTAATTTTCAGTTGTTGCAAAGCCTAAGTAAATAAGTTAGCCTTCTACTCTAGTATTTGTTTGAGGTGTTGATTTAGAGAAAAATTAATAATTGCATCCTATTCCTCAGTCTTAACATTAATCATGCATTGGCATGCTTTCAAAACACTCTTTTCTGAGTTTGGTCATACTGTAGTTCATCAAAGACTGAAAGATATTTGCCAATTATATTAGGACATAGAATTTGACAAGATTGCTCAGATGGTTGAATGCATTAATTCCTCTGGATAGTTGTTTTCTGCATCTCTTATTGTTCCTGGGCAGTTTCGCAAACAGAATATTTGGCGGTGAATCCCTCTTAAAGTAGAACTTCACATTCTGTTTTAAATAGGTTAATGCTTTTGTTTTTAAAAAAAGTGAGCAGCATATGAGCAAATTAAACTTTGCAAACAATAATATTTGGAATGTAACAATCTGCCTATGTGTGGTAACTGGAAGATGAGAGTGTACATTTAATGTCAGTAAGATCCAAGATTCTATTTCAAGTACACATCTGTTACTTAGGTATTATGACAATACTGTCATACCAGTATTTATTCACAGGTCCCTCAAATTCAACCCAGTGTTCACCTAGTAATGGTTCAAAATTGCTCAGAACAATGCATGGTAATTCACAGTGCTTGAGACTTTGTAAACTGAACTAAGGATGCAAGTTAAATAAGTTTCAGCAAATCAAAACCAAAGCCTTAATAAGCACCACCCCATGGAAACATTTGGAGACCCAATATAGTGGGCAATTGACTAGTCTTTATTTTACCAATTGTAAGGAGTGGGTTAGAACATCCAATTCTTAATGATGATGTAGTGATTGTTGTTGCGGGACTAGTAATCCTAAATCCTGGGTTTCAACCCCACCATGGCAGTTGACTTCAATAAAATTTGCTCTTAAAATGACAAACATAAAACTTTTGTCATAAAATCCATCTGGGCCACTAACATCCTCAACAATGTGGTTGATTCTGAATTTGAAACTTTATTGCTGGAACAGCACAGCAGGTCAGGCAGCATCCAGGGAACAGGAGATTCGACGTTTCGGGCACAGGCCCTTCCTCAGGAATGAGCCTGTGCCCGAAACGTCGAATCTCCTGTTCCCTGGATGCTGCCTGACCTGCTGTGCTGTTCCAGCAATAAAGTTTCAACCTTGATTCTGAATTTCCCTCTGAAATAGACAAACAAGCCATTCAGTTGTATCCACCACTAAAAACCTCAAACAAGGAATGGTCAGCATTGACTGAGACACAAAAATTGGCAACAGCAAAGTCAGCCCTGTAAACCCTGCAAAGTCTTCCTTATCAGCAGCTGAGGGCTAGTGTCAAATGGAGAGAGCTGGCTCTCAATGTAGTCAAGCAACAACTGATACATGCTAATGGAATCATGCCTGACAGACATTTCACCATCCCTGAGTATATCTTGTCACCCTGGCAGGATAAACCCAGCAGAGATAGCAGGCAGTGATATACAGTTGGAAGGGAGCTGCCTTAGGAGTCCTCAAGATTGACTCCAAACTCGGAAATCTCTCGGCATCAGGGTCCCATGCAGACAGATATATCTTCAGTGCACAGAGGAAGGTCAAAGACTCCTGAGCCCCATCTGCTGACCTCATGATGTGTTGCTTGTACTGGTCACCATACATGATATACAAGGAAGTCCCGTTTTCTTTTAAATCATTCAACCACAACACCTTGGCTAACTTCCTGACATCTACTGTAGCATCGACTGGGACACAAAATGTCTTAAACCACAGACTATGCAAAGTATGATACAGGACAGATATGGGGAGAGGCTCAATGTAGCTCAACTCCTGCAAAGTGGATAAGGGAGAAGATGCCAATCAGTTCATCACCTTGAGCTCTTGGAAAAACTGTTAATTAATGATCAACATTGTTTCTGCATCAATGAGGAAGCCACTTCCACCTTGTAAAATTTGACATTTTATTTTTGGGCAGGTCCTTACAATTGTACATTAGCCTCAGGAATCTGTCTCAGCTTAGCACCCAGTGGGAAGCTGAATGAGTTTAAAGTCTGGTGAGAAGGGAAGAT
Source organism: Chiloscyllium plagiosum (assembly GCF_037043375.1). Lineage (NCBI taxonomy): Eukaryota > Metazoa > Chordata > Chondrichthyes > Orectolobiformes > Hemiscylliidae > Chiloscyllium > Chiloscyllium plagiosum. Next base: position 100,687,124 of record NW_028270142.1, on the reverse strand, counting down.
GGGGATGGTGATGGATGGGATCTCTGTGTCTGAGAGCAGTGTTAGTTTTGTTTGTTGCTGGCAATTTCACTTAATGTGCCCAGCCCTGTCATAATTCTGCCGTGTCCATGGAGATGGCATATAGGAGCCTCAGAGGAGAGTGCAGAGTTGCTTCAGTGTGATTTGGACAAGCCAAGTGATTGGGCAATTGCATGGCCAATGCAGCATAATATGGATAATGTAAAGTTATCTACTTAGGGACCAAAAATAGGAAGACAGATTAAAATCTGAATGACTACAAAATGAGAGGAGCAAATGTGCAACAAGACCTGAGTGTCCACATGCACCAGTCATTGAAGGCAAGTATGTAGGTGTAGCAGTAAAAAAAGCAATGGTATTTTGGCCTTCGTATCTGAATTTCCTGGTTGTAAGAGCACTGACCCTTTCACTCAGTTTTCTTTAAAAACTGCATTTAATCAAATAATTTCATATACACACTCCACTGGAGATCATTTTTAAAGACACGTACATTTCCAAGAAATTGATTAAAATGTCTCCAAAAAAATTTCCAGAATGCAACCAACATTGACTGTATGTAGAAAGTCTGTGTAAATAATTTCTAATTGAGCTGCAATATGTCTGTGAAAAAGGATTCTTTGGAGAAATACCCAACACAGTCTTTCTTCTGTGTTCAAAGATCATAAGCAAACTTTGGAGCAAGGCAGGGAATGCTCCTGTCATTTTTCCCAAGATCAGACAATAACAATTTTCACAGTTTGTAAACCACACACCCTGACGAATAAACAAAACACTTAGTTGAGAAAAATAAAACAATAAAAAATTGCATGCACAGATTTACTTATTCATGTAATCATGACAGAAACAAATGTAATTATTTGCAGTGGTGAAGGAAAATTGTGTTCTTTACCACTTCAACACACTTTCTAATAGAGGTTTTTCTCCAAGTTGTTTCAATGACTACATCTATCACAATTTACAGACATGATAAGCCATTAATACTTTTCATCATACGTGATGTGTTTGTCATAAATAGAGAACTGAATTTTTTAACCTTTCAATACTTTTACAGTATAAATCTTATTTACCTCAGTGGCAGACATCATGTTAGTTATTGTCGTAATTTCACAAGAATGTCTGGTGCACTGTATGTCTATCTGTATCACAGAAAAATTCTCGCACTAGATGGTAGCAACCTCTTCCCTAAAGATACCATTGACTGAATAATTACAGATTAAGAGGAATGTGTCTTGCCCAACCAACCTGACAAGAAATGAAATGACTGCAGGGCAAGACTGAGATTTCAGTCCGACAGTATGTCACTCCTCTTCAATGTGACAGAATGGCTTATGCATGTATCCAATAATATTATTTGTTTACATCTTAAATGCAATGCACGTGCAACTTCAAAATCTGAACTATACCTTGAATTAAAGCTATGTTTACTCTAAGTGTTTAAAAGCAGTCCTTAGCGCACCAATTTGTATGAACATTAACTAACTAATGATGAAATATTACATTATGTTCAATGAAGAGAGTAATTATTTGTTTTGTCTAAATCAATTTGCGTGAAAGAACATAACCTTAGCTACCTCATAACACAAAGTAACGAGGAAGGGAGGGCAAGGACTGGGCAGAGCTGCAGTGGGAGAAGGATCGGTTTCAGGTGAGGAGACAATGAAATAATTCCCCATTTCCATGCAAATCCTGACTTCTCTCTCCCCTGCTCAGTCTGATCTCTGTATCCTCACCCACCCCCACAGCTTTATCTGTATCCCCTTCTAGTCCTGACCAATTCCACTCTCCTCATCTCTACCCCGGCTAAGACCCTTATCAAAATCATGCCTGTTCTGCATATACACAGCGCAGATTTTGCACATGACATAATGACATAAAGGGTCTGGAACCATGCGCATGCACATTTCCAAGTGAAAAATTGCAGTGTATTTGGACTCAAAACATTAACTTTATTCCTCTCTCCAAGATGCTGCCAGACCTGTTGAGCTTCTCCAACATTATCTGTTTTTATTTCAGTATTTTGTTTTTATAGACAGAATCTGATTGGGTATTCATGGACCTGATTAAATTTTCCCTTCTTTTTGAGGACACAGTAGCCCTACCAACCATTCAGATTATATTTGGAATCCAGTTGACAGAATATTGGGATGGATTGGCGAGCAGAAAGTGAGGTCTGCAGATGCTGGAGATCAAAGTTGAAACTTTATTGCTGGAACAGCACAGCAGGTCAGGCAGCATCCAGGGAACAGGAGATTCGACGTTTCGGGCACAGGCCCTTCTTCAGGAATGAGCAAAGAGTGTTCAGCAGGAGAAGATAAAAGGTAGGGAGGAGGGACTTGGAGGAGGGGAGTTGGAAATGTGATAGGTGGAAAGAGGTCAAGGTGAGGGTGATAGGTCGGAGTAGGATGGAGGCGGAGAGGTCAAGAAGAAGACTGCAGGTCAGGAAGGCGGTGCCGGGCTGGAAGGATCCGGCTGAGACAAGGTGGGGGGAGGGGGGATGAAGAAACTGGTGAAGTCCAAGTTCATCCCCTGCGGTTGGAGGGTTCCCAGTCGGAAGATAAGACGCTCCTCCTCCGACCGTCGCGTTGTTGTGGTTTGGCGGTGGATGAGTCCAATGACCTGCATATCCTCGGTGGAGTGGGAGGGGGAGTTGAAATGCTGTGCCACAGGTTGGTTGGGTTGGTTCGTCCGGGTGGCCCAGAGGTGCTCTCTGAATCGCTCCGCAAGTAGGCGGCCTGTCTCCCCAATATAGAGGAGGCCACACCGGCTGCAGCGGATGCAGTAGATGATGTGGGTGGAGGTGCAGGTGAATCTGTGGCGGATATGGAAGTTTCCCTTGGGGCCTTGGAGAGAAGTGAGGGGGGAGGTGTGGGCGCAAGTGTTGCACCTCCTGCGGTTGCAAGGGAAGGTGCCGGGAGTGGTGGTTGGGTCGGTGGGGGGTGTGGATCTGACAAGGGAGTCGCGGAGGGAGTGGTCTCTACGGAAAGCTGATAGGGGAGGGGAGGGAAATATATCCTTGGTGCTGGGGTCTGTTTGGAGGTGGCGGAAGTGACGGCGGATGATGCGCTGTACATGGAGATTGGTGGGGTGGTAGGTGAGGACCAGTGGGGTTCTGTCCTGGTGGCGGTTGGAGGGGCGGGGCTCAAGGGCGGAGGAGCGGGAAGTGGAGGAGATGCGGTGGAGGGCACCGTCGACCATGTCGGGGGGGAAATTGCGGTCCTTGAAGAAGGAGGCCATCTGTGTTGTACGTATTTTGAACTGGTCCTCCTGGGAGCAGATGCGGCGGAGACGAAGGAATTGGGAGAATGGGATGGCGTTTTTACAGGGGGCAGGATGGGAGGAGGTGTAGTCCAGGTAGCTGTGGGAGTCGGTAGGTTTGTAGTAGATGTCCGTGTTGATTCGGTCGCCTGAGATAGAAACAGAAAGGTCTAGGAAGGGGAGGGAGGAGTCCGAGACTGTCCAGGTGAATTTGAGGTCGGGGTGGAAGGTGTTAGTGTAGTGGATGAACTGTTCAACCTCCTCGTGGGAGCACGAGGTAGCGCCGATACAGTCATCAATGTAGCGAAGAAAAAGATGGGGGGTGGGGCCAGTGTAGTTGCGGAAGATGGATTGTTCCACATACCCTACGAAGAGGCAGGCATAGCTGGGGCCCATGCGGGTGCCCATGGCTACTCCTTTTGTTTGGAGAAAGTGGGAGGATTGGAAAGAAAAGTTGTTCAGGGTGAGGACCAGTTCGGTCAGTCGAAGGAGGGTGTCGGTGGAAGGGTACTGGGTGGTATGGCGGGAAAGGAAGAAGCGGAGTGCTTTGAGTCCTTCGTGATGGGGGATGGAGGTGTACAGGGACTGGATGTCCATGGTGAAGATGAGGCGTTGGGGACCGGGGAAGCGGAAATCCTGGAGGAGGTGGAGGGCGTGGGTGGTGTCACGAACGTAGGTGGGGAGTTCTTGGACTAATGGGGACAGGACCGTGTCGAGGTATGCCGAGATGAGTTCGGTTGGGCAGGAGCAGGCTGAGACGATGGGTCGTCCGGGGCAGTCAGGTTTGTGGATTTTGGGCAGGAGGTAGAAACGGGCGGTGCGGGGTTGTGGGACTATGAGGTTGGAGGCGGTGGATGGGAGGTCCCCTGAGGTGATGAGGTTATGGACGGTCTGGGAGATGATGGTTTGGTGGTGGGGGGTGGGGTCATGGTCAAGGGGACGGTAGGAGGAGGTATCTGCGAGCTGGCGTTTGGCCTCAGCGGTGTAAAGGTCAGTGCGCCAAACTACTACTGCGCCTCCCTTGTCAGCTGGTTTGATGGTGAGGTTGGGGTTGGAACGGAGGGAGTGGAGGGCTGCGCGTTCCGAGGGTGAGAGGTTGGAGTGGGTGGGGGGAGTGTGGGAGTTCAGGTGGCGGTTAATATCGCGGCGGCAGTTTGCTATGAAGAGGTCGAGGGCAGGTAGGAGGCCAGCACGGGGTGTCCAGGTGGACGGGGTGTGTTGGAGGTGGGAGAAGGGGTCGTCAGAGGGTGGGCGAGAGTCTTGATTGAAGAAGAAGGCACGGAGGCGAAGGCGGCGGAAGAATTGTTCGGTGTCACTCCGTGTATTGAATTCATTGACCCGAGAACGTGTGGGAACGAAGGTGAGACCTCTGCTGAGGACTGATCTTTCATCCTCAGAGAGGGGCAAGTCTGGAGGGATGGTGAACACACGGCAGGGCGGGGAGCTAGGACCTGGTGTGGGGCTGGAGCTGGATGTGGGGGCGGGGTTAGGCCTGGGGGCGGGGACAGAGGTCGGCTTGGGGGCGGAGTTGGACATGGTGATGGAGACCGGCGGGGGGGCGGGGTTAGGCGCGGTGACGGAACGCGGCGTGGGGGCGGGGTTAGGCGCGGTGACGGAACTCGGCCGGGGGGCGGAGTTAGGCGTGGTGGCGGAACGCGGCTTGGGGGCGGGGTTAGGCGCGGTGACGGAACTCGGCCGGGGGGCGGAGTTAGGCGTGGTGGCGGAACACGGCGGGGGGGCGGGGTTAGGCGTGGTGACGGAACGCAGCGGGGGGCGGGGTTAGGCGTGGTGACGGAACGCGGCGGGGGGGCGGGGTTAGGCGTGGTGATGGAACGCGGCGGGGGGGCGGAGACACATGCGGCGATGTGGTCCAAACGTAGATTGCTGACGTCACTGGGGGCGGAAGTAGCTGCGGCGACCACGCAGACAGAGTTCTTCCCCGTAGCCGCGGAGGTCGCCAATCTGTTGGTGATTGTCTTCATGACGATCGCAGAGTAGGTTGTCTGTGCGGCGATCCCGGAGGCGGTTGTTTGGGCCGCGATCATGAAGGTTGCGAGGTCGGTGGGGGCGGAAGTGACGTCAGGGATTGGCGAGCAAACAGGTGGCACTGTGGCTCAGTGGTTAGCACTGCTGCCTCACGGTACCAGAGACCTGGGTTCAATTCCTGCCTTAGGTCTTGGTCTGTGTGGAGTTTGCACATTCTCCCCATGTCTGCGTGGGTTTCCTCCAGATGCTCTGGTTTCTTCCCACAGTCCAAAGATGCGCCAGTTAGGTGAATTTTGACAATGCTAAATTGCCCATAGTATTCAGGGATGCCCATAGGTTAGGTGTATTAGTCTGGGTAAATGTAGAGTAGTAGGGGAATGGATCTGGGTGGGTTACTCTTCAAAGGGTTGCTGTGGACTTGTTGGGTCTAAGGGCCTGTTTCCACACTGTAGGAATTCTATGTAATTACTTGCAGCAAAATGACCAACTAAACCAGAATGTCTGCAATTGCTTTTTGTCCATCTATTTTAGTACTACTTCCAAACAACAGCACCATGAGAGATGCCCCTACAAAAGACTTGTGGGACTGAGTTATCCCTGCTTTCATGACAAATTGTTCCTGACCGAACAAAACGGCTGAGAGGCAGGTCACGAAAATTACTTTGAAACAACACTTAAGATGTGCAAGTAAAAACAAAATATAGTTGATCGAGTCAGAGATTTATAGCACAGAAACAGACCCTTCAGTTCAACTTGTTCATGCTGACCAGATATCATAAATTAATTTAATCCCATTGCCAGCATTTGGCCCATATCTCTCTAAACCTTCCCACTCATATACCAATCCAGATGCCTTTTAAATTTTGTAATTGTACTAACCTCCGCTACCTTCTCTGGCAGTTCATTCCATACACACACTATCCTCTGCATGAAAAAGTTATCCATTAGGTCCCATCTCACCTTAAACCTGTCCCCCCTAGTTTTAGTCTTTCCGACTCTGGGGAAAAGACTTTGACTAATCACCCTATTCATGTCCTTCATGATTTTAAAGACTTCTGTGAGGTCACTTTTCAGCCTCCAATGCTACGGGTAAAACAGCCCCAGCCTATTCAGCTTCGCCTCATAGCTCAGACCCTCCACTACTGACAACATCCTTGCAAATCTTTTCTGGACCCTTTCAAGTTTCATAACATCTTTCCTATAGCAGAGAGACCAAAATTGAATGAAGTATTCTAAAAGTGGCCTAACCATTATCCTATACAGCTGCAACATGACCTCCCAACTCCTATACTCAATATACTGACCAATGAAGGCAAACTTGCCTTACACCTTCACTATCCAGTCTACCAGTGACGCTACTTTCCAAGGAATAATAAACCTGCACTCCAAGGTCTCTTTGTTAAGCAACACCCCCTAGGACTTTACCATTAACTGTATAAGTCCTGCCCTGATTTGCATTACAAAAATATAACACCTCACATTTATCAAGATTAAACTCTATCTGCTACTCCTTAGCCATTGGCCCATCTGATCAAGCTCCCGTTATACTCTGAAGTAACCTTCTTTGCTGTCCAGTACACCGCCAATTTTGGTGTCATCTGCAAACTTACTAACCCCATAGCTCCTATGTTCACATCCAAACATTTATATAAATGACAAAAGGCAGTGGACCCAGCACTGATTTTTGTGGCACACCACTGGTCACAAGCCTCCAGTCTGAAAAGCAACCCTGCACCATTTTGTCACTTCTTCAAAAATCTTACTTAAGTTAGTAAGACACAACTTTCCACATACAAAGTCATGTTGACTGTCCCTAATCAGTCCTTGCTCTTTCAAATACTTATAAATCCTCTCTCTCAGAATCCCCTCCAATAACCTGCTCACCACTGATGTTAGGCTCACTAGTTTTTAGTTCCCTGGCTTTTCCTTACAGACTTTCTTACATAATGGCACCACATTAGCCAACCTGCAGTCTTCTAGCACTTGTGATTATCGATGATACAAATTTCTCAGTAAGGGGCCCAGCAATAATTTCCCTAGCTTCCCACAAAATTCTTGGGTACATCTGATCCGGTCACATGGATTTATTCACCTTTAAGACATCCAGCACCTGTAATTTGGCTACTTTTGAAGATATTGCTATTTATTTCCCAAGTTCTCTAGCTTTACATATCGTTCTCCACAGTAAACATTAATGCAAAATACTCAGTTAGTATCTCACTCATCTCCTGCAGTTACACACATAGGTTGCCTTGCTCATCTTTAAGGGGCCCTATTCTCTCCCTAGTTACCCTTTTGTCCCTAATATATTTTTGCAGAATCCCTTTGGATTCTCTTTAACCCTATTTGCCAAAGCTATCTCATGTCCCCTTTTTGCCCTCCTGATTTCCCCCTTAAGTATACTCCTCCTGCCTTTACACACTTTTCGGAATTCTCTCGCTCTCTCCTGTTTATACCTGACATATGGTTCCTTCTTTTTCTTGACCAGAACCTCAATTTCTTTAGTCATTCAGCATTCTTTACACCTACCAGCCTTGCCCTTCACCCTAACAAGAACATACTGTCTCTAGACTCTCGTTATCTCATTTTTGAAGGCTTCCCCCTTTCCAGCCGTCCTTTTACCTGGGAATATCTGCCCCCAATCAACTTTTGAAAACTCTTACTTAATATTGTCAAAATTGCCATTCCTCTAGTTTAAATCTTAAACTTTTAGATCCAGTCTATCCTTTTCCATCACTATTTTAAAACTAATAGAATTATAATCACTGGCTCCAAGTGCTCCCCCATTGATACCTCAGTCACCTGCCCTGCCTTATTTCCCAAGAGTGGGTCATGTTTTGCACCTTCTCTGGTAGGTACATCCAAATACTGAATCAGAAAATTTTCTTGCACACACTTAACAAATTTCTCTCCACCCAAGCCCTCAGCACTATGGCAGTCCCATAGTGATGCTGGAGATCTGAAATGAAAACAGAAAGTACTGGAGAAATACAGCAGATCTGGCAGCATCTGCGGAGAGAGAAACACAGTTAGGGTTTCACACCCATTGAACCTTGTTTGGAATTGAAGTTCAGAAAGTTCTCAAGAGCAGTTATTAGACTTGAAACACTAATTCTGTTTCCCTCTCCACAGACTCACTAATTGTTCCAGTATTTTCTGTTCCTAAACTGTGCAATCATGTGGCATTGGGAATATTGTTTACAGGGATAAAGCTGGCCAAGCACCAAGTAACATTACCTCTTAAATGTGCATAGGTATAGCAGTCCATCAGTCTCAAAGAACCTTCTCAATGCAGCCAGCAGGTTATGCATAGCAAATACAAACACATGGGAACATTAATTTTAATCTTAGATTCATGGCTGCTTTTGAGGGGAAGGTAATTGAGCCTTTTATTAAGCAGTGTACTCTTCTTTTGATGATGACAAATTCAAGATATCAGTGCCACGTTAGTGACTGAACACCTACCATGTAATTAGACTCTATTTTCTTTTGCAAGTGAGGCACATACATGGTGTGAAACCTAACAATTCAGAAATATGTGTCAAATGATATGGGAGAGATGCGATATAATAACATTCTTTTAAAAAGGAGCAAAGAGCTTCAGCCTTATCTATGCAAGTTGAGGAAATGGGCAAATGAATGCACTTTTGACCAGGTAACAACAATAAAGAAAAAAAACTCTTTTCTCTGGTCAGCTCAAGGCTGAGCTGGCACATTGGAAGTTATGATAAACTTTGCCATCATTTAAGAAAGTTTTCAATGGCCTGCATTTGAGAACCAGGAACTAAAACCCACAACTAAAATCATAGTTCACCAGCTGGCAGATAGCCTTATGTTTCAGAGACTTGTGCAAACAAACACCAAAAGCATTGGAGACGTGCCATCTTTGGTGCATTCAGAAGATCCTCTAAATTTAGTGACATAAAAGGCAGTTGAACAGCAGCATCCTGTCTCAAGTCAACACGCTCAACATTAATTTGCTAACTGATCAAACCCAATTCTTCTGGGCAGAACACACTATTCACATGCCTGACATTAAACTCATAAAAGAACTGCTGCACTTGGAACTCAATCACAGCAGCAGTCTGGCATGGGGACAACAGAAATGTTTTAGAGGTATCTTCAAGGCATCTCTGAAGAGATCAAACATCCCAGCTGATCTGTGGGAGTCCTGACTCATGAGTGATCAAAACTGAGGAGCTCATTGGGAAGGCACTAAGCATAGCAGGAGACATCTTTGAGAAAATGCAGAGGCGAAATTGATCCACCTAAACTTCCCAACAACTCATCTACCTGACCTTCCAAGCACCATTTACATCACATATGGCAGAATCTGCAGATTGTGCTTTAGATTTATCATCATATTCAAAATCCAGTAATCCAGATTGGAACATCATCCTCCTCAATCTCAAGGCATCACTGACATGTCACTTCATCAGTCCTGTCTAAATTATTTTATACTATGCGGTATTTTTCGACAGTACTGAGGATGGCCAATACCAACATCCATCAGGTGACATTCCTGGAAAGTTTTCTCTCATGGGTACCCAGCAGCCTGTGTCTTATACAAAACATAGAACAGAGAACAATACAGCACAGGAACAGGCCTTTCAGCCCATCATGTCTGTGCCGACTATCATGCCATTCTAAACTAATCCCATTTGCCTTCACCATGGTCAATATACCTCAATTCCCTGCCTGTTTACGTCTGTCTAAATACCTCTTAAATATTGCTACATTTCTGATATTATCATCTCCCTGGCAGTGCATTTCAAGAACCTACCACCCTTTCTGCAAAACATTTTTTCCCACAAATCTCCTTTAAACTTTTCCACTCTCACCCTAAACCTACACCCTCTTGTATTTGATATTTCTACCCTGGGAAAGAGTACAACTTTCCACTCTATCCGTGCCTCTCATAATTTCACACACTATCAGTTTGTCCCCCATAATAAGGTTCCACTACTCTAGGGAAAACAATCCAATCTCTCCTTACAGCTGAAGCACTCTAATTCAGGCAACTTTCTGGTAAACCTCTTTTGCCCCCTCTCCAAAGCCTCCACCTCCTTCCATAGTGCGGCAGTCAGAAATACATAGAATATGACCAAAGTCTTATACAGCTGCAATATGACTTGCCAATTTCTATACTTGCATCCCCCAAGATCCCTCCATACATTAAAGCTAAGGGTCCTCCCAATTTTTTGTGTACTTTCCTCTTGGATTTAACCATCCAAATTACATCACCTCACACTTGTCTGGCTTAAACTCCATCTGTTATTTCTCCATCTAACTTTCCAACTTATCTATATCCTGCTGTATCTTTTGACAACCTTCCCCACTAGCTATTACTCCACTCATTTTTATGTTGACTGCAAACTTACTAACAGATCACCTACACTTTCATTCAAGTCATTTATGTTTTCTTGTAAACAACAGAGGTCTTAGCACTGATCCTTGCAGAACACCACTGATCACAGACCTCCAGTCAGAAAAATTGACTTCTATGAAGAACTAATGTTGTACCCAACTTACCAACTCACCATGGGTTCCATGTGACCTAATCTTCTGAACCAGCCTACCATGAGGAACCTTGTGAAATGCTTTAGTAAAGTCCATGCAGACAACACCCACTGCTCTACCCTCATCAATTATCATTGTCACTTCCTCAAAAAACACAATCAAATTTGTGAGACAAGACCTCCCCCACATAAAGCCATGCTATTGCTAAAAAGTCATTTTTTTTCCAAATGTGAGTAAATCCTGTCCTAAGAATCTTCTTCAATAATTTCCCAACACTGATGTGAAGCCCACTGGTCCATAATTTCTTGAATTATTCCTGGTGTCCTTTGTAAACAAAAAGACGACATTGGCAATTCTCCAGTCTTCTGGGACCTTGTCTGTAGCTAAAGAGGATACAAAGCTTTCCATTAAGGCCCCAAGAAACTCCTCTCTCGCCTCTGTCAGCATTCTGGGATAGATTACAATGGGCCTGGGGACTTATCTAGCTTAATATTTATCAAAACACACAAAGCCTCCGCCGTTTTTATATTGAACATGCCCCAGAATATCATGACCCTCTATAAACTTACTATTATCCATGTCCTTCTCTTTAGTGAATACCAATGTGAAGTAGTCATTAAGGGCCTCACCCACTTCCTCTTGCTCCATGCATAAATTCATTCCTTTGTCCTTAAATGAACCTACCCTTTCCCTAGCTACCTTCTTGCTACTAATATACATATAAAATCCCTTAGGATTCTTCTTAATCCTACTTGCCAAGAATGTTTCATGGCTGTTTGTAGCCCTCCTAATTTCTTGTTTAAATTATTTTCTGCTAATTTTATATTCCTCAAAGGCCTTTTCTAGTTTCAGTTTGCTCAATCATATATATGCTTCCTTTTTCTTTTTGACTAAACAAACTTCTAATCTAATGTTTTAAAGGAGGGTTTATAGCTCAGATTCTAAGAAATTTTGTCACTTTTCTGTTTGTGTGCCTTGGTTGACAGCCTCTCCAGCACCCCTGTCACTGGTAGACTTCTTTAGCACTAAAAGCATTGTGAGACATATACTCAAGCTGCTGATAGTCAATTTCCTGAACCCAGCATAGTTCCTCACTGCTTCCCTGTCAGATGTTGCAGGCTTCAGGCAGAAACAGCATATAAAAGGTTTAATTTTCATGCAATCTGGCAGATTACTGCAATTTTACACAGCACTCACATATGTCACAATCCTAATGGACATGCAAGAATGCTAATATAGAAAATTCTGCTAGAAGCATCTCTCAAAAATCATGACTGTTCCAATTCTTTTCCCTCATTCAAATAAAAATCACATTAGAAACCTTGTTTATATTTTCGTCATCATCTTTGAAATGAATAAGAACCATAGACCTTTAAAGGTCAGTGATACAAAGACCAAGGTGGTGGTGGGGTGGGACACCTCAGTTCGAATCTGTCCGCTTTCTTTGTTTCTTTCTCATTTCTTTCTTTTTTTCGTTTCTCTCTTGGTGTTTCTTCAGTCCCAGCCCAGCCTGGCCCTAGCGAGCCATTCTCTCAGCCTAGACTGGCCTGGGGTGGTCTTTTGACCTGATCTCTCAGTAGCACATGACGGTTTCTTGGCCTAGTATGGAGGTGTCTCAGCCCGGCGTGACGGTATCTCGGCGTGTGAGTGAGTGCTGCCTGGGCATGTTCCAGAGACAGCAGGAGGGGAGGCGACAGCTTGAGCAGCAGCAGCAGCAATGGCATCACAACCCAGTACAGGAATAGCAAGCGGTGGGGGAGGTCCCCTGGTATCTGCAGAAATGTCGAGAACAGGCAGCTGAGGTCTCCCAGAAAGCAAGCTAAGTGGAGGGCGTAAAGACTATTGAACTTTTAACTTTATTTCTCTTGTTTCTAGTTTATTTCAAGAAGGACTTTAATGTTATTACATTATTCCTTTATTTTCTACTTTATGAAATTAATGCTTAACTTTTTAACCTTGCTTCTTTAACTAATTTTTACCTTGGTGCCTAAGATGCACCGTGAGTGGATATACATTATACACTTTTTATTGTGCTCTTGTATTTGCGTACTTGAGTACAGATGACTGTAAAATTGAAGTCAAAATCTAAATCTACACAGTGAGGCCATTCAGTTCATCAGGTCTGCACTGGAAATTATATAGACCAATCCAATGCTTATTTCACGTTTCTGCTGTTGTTATCAACACCTGTTACCATTATGAGATACATTTTTACCGTGCCAGAACATCTACCCCTATTTCATAACTCATTGTCTCCTGCAGATACCTAGGGAATCTGCACTTCTCTGCATCTCCTTGACCACCTCAGACAAAGAAGCCACAGATCCCTCAGAGAATGCACTCATAAGGCTGCCTCATGCACTGGCTCAGATACTGTCGCCATGGAGGTTTCTTTCTAAATTAGAGCCAGGGGCACATGCTGGTGAACACCACAATGCCACATCTTTGCAACTGTTTCAGAAAGAAATGTCCCAAGTCTCTGATAATCCGAGGACTGCTGAAGACCAGGCACCAGCTGAGTCCCAAGTAGAAGAGTCCTCCATAGTGTCAACAGTTAACAACTTCATATAAATCCATAGCAGGCACAGGAGGAGCAGGCATTTGCCAAGACACTGGGCAAACTGACTTGAAAGTTGGAGGTGTCCACCAACGCTGTTAGTACTGTGTTGCCTCTGGAGATCAAGCATTTAGCTACCACATAGACAGATTGATGACTCCTCCAGAAAGCGAGGTCCAACACTGTCAGTGTCTACTAGAGATGAGCACAGATCTGTTGTGCATTGCTCTATCCATTGGTGCTCAGCATCAAAAGCAAGAGAGAGGGACAAAGGATCATGACTTCACACCAGGTGCCCATTCTTCACAAAGTGGCAGGGTGGTCCCAGTGGAGGAGCCACATGCTGACCCTTCAGAGGTCTCCTCCCAGGACATTCCAGAGGTGACCAAGCCATCCACCTCCACCCTGCCTGTCACCCTCAACCCTTTGGCGCAGAAAGGTGGACTTGCATCTGGACAGGACACAATCAGCATTTCTGTGTATTCCAGACACAGGTGCCCCTGGGGTTATCCAACCAAAAATATGAGGTCAACAGGCTCAACAATCAGGCAGATTCACTCCAACCCAGCTGGTAAGCCCAAGGCTGCACCCAGACCTAATCAGAGGGAAAGGAAGAAGGACAGGTCAAGTACTGGACAATGGGATAAGATTAGTTAGGTGTTTGTTTTTGTTCAGCACAAATGCAATGTACCAAAGGGCATTTTTCGGAGATTTTGATGTTTGACTCTAAGACCTTTTGAGGGCACATAAACGGCATGGGTGATACTTCATTGCAATAGGTTCCACATTTATAAAGGTATATTTGCTATTTTAAATGAATGTCATTTTAACCATAACTACAATAAAGGTATATTGCAGCACCATATTTTGTAGTTCAAGGTGGAAAGCAATATTTGCAGGCTATGAGATCTTAGAAAGTGGTTGCTACTTTGATGATTAGGATTAATCTTTCCACAGTCCCATCAATTGTTTGTATGCTACAACTATTAGTAGGATTATTTTGTCATGTTGCATGATAAATGCAAGATATTGCATTATGGTACAATAGACAAGGGTAGGGATTATACAATTATTAGTAGGGCCTTGGATGGAGATCAGAGGGACCTAGGGGTTCAGGTATATAACATTTTGAATTCTATGTCACATACAGACAGTGTGGTTAAAATGGTGTTTGGCACATTTGCCTTCATTGCTCAGTCCTTTGAGTATAGAAGCATGGGAAGTTATGTTGAGGTTGTACAGCAAATTGGTAAGGTCTCTTCTAGAATGTAGTGTCCAGTTCTGGTCGCCTTCTAAAAGGAAGGATGTTATTAAGCTGGGGAGAGTTCAGAAGAAATTTACTAGGATGTAGCCAGAAATGGAAGATTTGATTTATAAAGAAAGGCTGGATGACTGGGACTTTTTTCACTGGAGGTTGGGGGGTTGAGACCTTATACAAGTTTATAACATAATGACAGGTATAAATGAATTAATGGCAGTTGTTTTTTTCCCTAAAATGGGGGATTTCAGACTAGGGGACACACTTCAAGATGAGAGGAGAGAGATTTAAAAAGGCACGAGGGGCAATGTTTTTACACAGAGGGCGATTTGCATTTGGAATGAATTTCCCGATGAAGTGGTGGATGTGGGTACAATTATAACGTTTAAAAGGCATTTGAATAAGTACATGAATAGGAAAGGCTTGGAAGGATTTGGGCCAGGAGCAGGAAGGTGGGATTAGCAATGTTTGGCATGGACTGGTCAGGCCGAAGAGTCTGTTTCCGTGGTGTATGGCTCTATGACTCTATGACTATGACTCTATATGGACAAGAGTGTTTGGGACCAGGATTTAAACTCCAAACAGTAGGTCAATTTTTTTCATGTTCACGTATAGCATTTTGTGATCATGGGTATTTTTCAGCTGTAGTGTATGGACATCTGTTTATTCCTGTCACCTTTGAAGCTCTTTAAATCACAAAAGTGGAGCAACTGCCCTTACAGAAGGAAACATGCTCCCACACAGATATGATAAGCAGCCATTTTCATCTCCATTGCACACTTGCCTTTTGCATCATGCTGGAAGAAACCAATGATCATACTTCATGCAGCAAGTCACAGATATGTCCGCTCAATCCAAATGAACCCTAAATCTTCATATTACCTTTTCAGCGCACTCCCTGTCAACCCCATTAGCTTTAATCTTTCACATTTTCCTTCTCAACCCATTTTGTTTAACTCCTTGTTTGTCCCCGAGCACCAGGTATACTGCGTCAGCAGATCAGACATGGTACTGCCTCATACCACCCCCATCAAAACCAGGATAGTGCTGACTGTCGATGAACCTTCTCCTCCCTAATTACTCCTGTCCTCCCGTGCTGAAATGCCTCCTCCATTTATATTTTTACTTTACACCCACCTTCACAATCATTGTCCCCTCTTCATGCCAACATGATGCCTCCAATCCCCACAATTGACTTCTCAGCTTTCCTACCAAAACAGTGGCCCCTGACCACCCTCTTGACATTCAGTGAACAGACTCACATGACTGACTATGGCCATCCCCTGCATTCACACTGACTGATTTTGATGCAGCTGTCTGATATCTTACTACTAATTCCTGAACTTGTTGGGCTGAACATACAGGACTGACTGTGGCCCTATCCCTGGGGATGATAAGACCATAAGACATAGGAGTGGAAATAACGCCATTCAGCCCATCAAGTCCTCTCCACCATTTATCATGGCTGATGGGCATTTCAACTCTTACTTGCACTCTTCACATAGCCCTTAATTCCTTGCAAGATCAAGAATTTATCAATCTCTGCCTTGAAGACATTTAACATCCCGGCCTCCAATGCGCTCCATTGCAATGAATTCCACAGGCCCACCACTTTCTGGCTGAAGAAATGTCTCCTCATTTCCATTCTAAATTGACTCCTCCTCTCCTTCTGAGGCTCAGCCCAAGGATCCTAGACTCCCTGCCTAACGGAAACAACTTCCCAGTGTCCAACCTTTCTAAGCCATGCATTATCTTGTAAGTTTCTATTAGATCTCCCCTCAACCTTCTCAACTCTAATTAATACAATCCCAGGATCCTCAGCTGTTCATCATATGTTAGGTCTACCATTTCAGGTGTCATCCGTGTGAATCTCCGCTGGACACACTCCAGTGCCAGTATGTCCTTCCTGAGGTGTGGGGCCCAAAATTTGACACAGTATTCTAGATGGGGCCTAACTGGAGCTTTACAAAATCTCAGAAGCACATTGCTGCTTTTATATTCCAACCCTCTTGAGATAAATGACAATATTACATTTGCTTTCTTAATCATGGACTCAACCTTCAAGTCAACCTTTAGAGAATCCTGGACTAGCACTCCCAGATCCCTTTGTTTTTTGGCTTTATGAATTTTCTCACTGTTTAGAAAATAGTCCATGCCTGTATTCTTTTTTCCAAAGTGAAGGACCTTGCATTTGCTCACGTTGAATTTCATCAGCCATTTCCTGGACCACTCTCCTAAACTATCTAAATCTTTCTACAGCCTCTCCACCTCCTTAGTACTACCTGTCTGTCTACCTAACTTTGTATCATCGGCGAACTTCGCCAGAATGCTCCAATCCCTTTATCTAGATCATTAATATATAAAGGTGACTAGCTGTGGCCCCAACACTGAACCCTGCAGGACACCACTTGTCACTGGCTGCCATTCTGAAAAAGAACCTTTTATCCCAACTGTCTGCCTTCTTCAGACAGCCAATCCTCAATTCATGCCAGTAGCTCACCTCCAACACCATGGGCCCTCACCTTACTCAGCAATCTCCTAAGAGGGACCTTATTAAAGGCTTTTTGGAAGTCTAGATAGTTAACATCCACTGAGTTTCCCTTACCTAACCTACTTGCTACCTCTTCAAAGAATTCTAACAGGTTTGTGATGCATGACCTCCTCTTACTAAATCCATGTTGACTTGTTCTAATTCGACCCTGCATTCCAAGAAGTTAGAAGTCTCATCCTTTATAATGGATTCTAGAGGTTAGGCTAATCGGCCTATAGTTTTCCAATTCTTGTCTTTATCCTTTCTTGAACAAGAGGGTTATAACAGCGATTTTCCAATCAGCTGGAACTTTCCTTGACTCCAGTGATGTTTGAAAGATCACAACCAATGCCTCCGTTATTTCCTCAGCCACATCCCTCAGAACTCTAGTATGTAGCCCATTGGGGCCAGGAGATTAATTAATTTTTAGATGTTTTAGCTTTTCTAGCACTTTTTTGTAGTGGCTACCATACTCAACTCTACCCCCTGACTCTCCTTAATTGTTGTGATATTACTCTTGTCTTCCACTGTGAAGACTGACGCAAAGTACTTATTAAGTTCTTCAGCTATTTCCTTATCTCCCAGCAGTAGCCTTTTTGCAACAATTTTGAGTGGCCCAATGTCTATTTTTGCTTCTCATTTGTTTCTTATGTATTGGAAGAAACTTTTATTATCATTTCAATATTACTGGCGAGCCTACTTTCATATTTGATCCTCTCTTTCCATATTTCTCTCTTTGTTATCTTCTGTTTGTTTTTGTAGTCTTCCTAATCTTCTGATTTCCTAGTGCTCTTGGCCACTTTATGGGCTGTCTCCTTTTCTTTGTTGCATTTCCTGCCTTACTTTGTCAGCCATGGCTGTCTAATTACCACCCCCTCACCCCTTTCCTGGATAATCTTTCTTTTCTTTGGGATGAACCTCTGTACTGTGTCCTCAATTACACCCAGAAACTCCTGCCATTGTTGCTGTACTGTCTTCCCCACTAGACTCTGCTTCCAGTCAATTTTCGTCAGTTCCTCTCTCAAGCCCCTGTAATTACCTTTATTTAACTGTAACACCATTACATCTGATTTTGTGTTCTCTCTTTCAAACTGCAGACTGAAGGCTACCATATTATGATCGCCTTAATGCTAATGTTCTTATCCTAATGCTTTCCAACATCTCTCATAATATATCCTAAGTTGTCCTTCCTTTTTGCTTCATTCCTAGTCTGCCTTGAACTTAAACCCTGCACACATGCTAACCTGCTACTTATCTTTCTACATGACTCTATACTCCCTATCGCGTTTCCTTTCCCTTCCCCTGACTCACAAGTTTAAAGTCCTAGTGACTACCCTATTTATCCTTTTCGTTAGAACACTGGTTCCAGATCAGTTCAGGTGGAGACTGTCCCATTGGTACAGATCCCTCCGGTTCCAAAACTGATGCCAATGTTCCATGAAATGAAATCCCTCTTTCCCAAATCAATCTCTTAGCCACATGTTTACTTCCCTAAATTTCTTATCCCTATGCCAATTTGCACATGGCTCGGGCAGTAATCCAGACATTATGACCCTCGAGGACCTGTTCTTCAATTTCCTTCCTAGAGGTTGATAATTCCCAAACATGTCCTCCTTCCCAGCCTTGCTTATGCCGTTAGTGCCAACATGGACCACAACAACTGGATCTTCTCCCTCCCACTCCAACATCCTTTCAAGCCGGGTGGAGATATCCTGCACTCTGACAAGGGCAGGCAACACATCATGCAGGGCTCCCAATCCGGTTCGCAAAGGATATTATCTGTCCCCCTAATAATAGAATCGCCTAGAACAACGACTGGTCTTTTTGCTCCCCCTTCTGGAATGGCCTTCTGAACCATGGTGCTGTGGTCAGCTGGCTCATCCTGTCCACAGCCCTTTTCCTCATCTGTGCATGATGTCAAGCCCTGACCAGCCACGGCAAGTAGCCATCTGACCATGTCCAAGCTCTGCGACTGATAGCGAGCGTTGTCCTTGACTTGCTGTGCTGTGACACCACCCCCCCACCCCCACCCCCCAATAAAGGCTGCTGTATTTGACATGGCAAAGTGCATAGAGACAAGGCAAAGATGCTGCCAGCCTCCAAGTAGGTGCAAAGTGAGTGAGTACTAAGAGAGCAAATGAGCACCCCTCAGATGCACTGTGGTCCAGTCCATGAGTTGATGCCTGGGCCTGTGAGGAAAATGTCCTGGTATAGCATTAAATGAGAGATGCTGGTGTACTCCCTAAAGCAGCATTAAAATGCAGAACTGTATTGTCTGTGGATCAAAGATGGGAGTGTAATGAATCTAGTACATGCTCGATATTAACTGCCATGGATAGAGGATGTGGGCAGTTGCTGCACATGGAGCCTGCCCTGATATGTTGGCAACCTCCAAGATGGAGGCATGGAGGAGCAAGCAGTGAGCTGAACTCAACAGATGCCCATTCTGACATCCATGCCAGAAAGGTTTAACACCAGTTTCCACCTTGTGTTTTGGGGAATAAGTAACTGCACGTTAATAACATGAAATTAGGTAATACTGGCATGCTAATACATGCAAGCATGCTGCTCACTAGCAAGGTTCTTGCCTTGCTGTTCAACATTCAGGTTGGAGAATCAGACTTTTTCTTGATGGTAAGAATGTCATTTCTGCCAATCTCACCCTACTTTTCCAACTACTTCAGGGGCTCAGTAGATTCCACATAATGTTTCAAGTCCAACAAATCTTCTCTGAATCCTCTTCAGTTCTGAAGAAGTTATACTGGACTCGAAAAGTTTCTGTATTTCTTTCTCCACAGATGCTGCCAGGCCAACTAATGTGAACAACATAGGAAGTTACAGCCTCATCTTAAAATAGTAAAAATATGTTTTTACCTCCATCAAGTGCTACCATGAATTTAACCTTCATTCCTGCTAGGAGTATTTTGTTAAAAATATAGCTATTGATTGAATAAAACTTAATTCCAAAGATTTCTATTGTTCATCAATCAACTTTTAACAGTTTAAGGATCAACTTCATGGCTTAATTTATCAATGCTTGATGATCAATGCTATTTTTGGATGGACTTCTGCAACACCACTCAATCAAGAAGGTAACTTATTAATAACAGAGTGCCCTCAGAGTTAAAGGGGATAGATCTGATTTCAATGCATTCACCTGCATAATCATTCACTGCTAGTCACTCAGACTGATTAATTTTAATATTGAATTTTAAATATGATGAATTTTAAATAAAGCATAACCCAATAATTAGATTTTGTTTTTTGTATCGTATTCCTCATGGTATTTCTAAAGATGAAATTCTCTA
Source organism: Chiloscyllium plagiosum (assembly GCF_037043375.1). Taxonomy (NCBI): domain Eukaryota; kingdom Metazoa; phylum Chordata; class Chondrichthyes; order Orectolobiformes; family Hemiscylliidae; genus Chiloscyllium; species Chiloscyllium plagiosum. The sequence goes on along the minus strand of NW_028270142.1, from coordinate 100,666,692 downwards.
TGAATTAGAGACCTGGTCATGATTTCTCTACAGCCTCATTTGTAGCCAGAACAGAACAATAGTCAAATCACTTCATATTTTAATCAAAAAGCCTCTGATTTCCCACCATCATGGTAATGGTAGAATAGCTGATGTTCTACTATTGCTGGACTGGTAATCCAGGGGTCAGTTGGGGAATATAAATTCTCCCATGATATGTTTACCTCTGTATGGAATCAACACACAATGACCTAAATTAACAATGATGACGAAAAGTAGTGCTTTGATCAGCATTCCAGAGGCAAGGATAAAGAATGTACAAATATCTTACACCCATTCTTTGATAGTCTCAGAAAGTTTGGTCTAGCAATTGTGTTTATAGGACCTTCAAGATGTGCTTCATGATAAATAATATATTTTAATCCACCAGCTGTAAACCTTAATTGAACTTTTAAAAATATTTTTGTAAACAATACATAAGACTAAAGTAACATCAATTTATAATGAAGATGGCTACCTAATTCACACTACTGTATATTCCATGTTCCAATTCCATTGAAATGGAGACAATTTGTCTGCAGATATTCCTATCAAAGGCAATGACTTCAGAGGTATTTGAGTGATCCATATTTTCTTTATCATTACCACAATATGTGACATTCAATTATATAGATATGAATCATCAAAGCTAATCACTTGAACAATGTGGCCCTGACAAAGAGAGTTCCCAGATCTGATATAATGAATTTACAACTTGAATATGCAATCATGCTTGAATTAATAGTCATTTGGAAAGGATGGTCATATAACAAACCAATTCTTTGTATCTAAGAAGAACTGATGACAAGAAGCTGAGAAACTAAATTTCTCTCAAGTTGCCTACTCTCTATCTTCCTCCGTCTCCCTCTAGCTCCCTCTCCCTCTTGCTCCCACTCCCTCTCCCTCCCTCACCTCATCTCCATCTTCTCCCTCTCCTTTTTGACCTCCCCAACTGTGTCCTCGCACTGTCTCTACTCCCTCTCCTCCCAAGCCCTCTCCTCCACCATGCAAATTTTTGGGTGTGTTCATTATTTTTTGACTCTCTCTCTCTCTCTCTCTCTCTCTCCATGTGCAGCAGACAGAGATTTAGAAGGAAGAACACAACTCCACAACGGTGCCTCCAAAAATACAAAAGAATGATTCATTTGTAGTTTTAAACTGCATTGGACTGAAAGCAGAAGACCACTGGTGAAGGCAATGAGATGATCAAATTGAGCCTGAAATCAATCAAGTAACCAACTACAGACAGTATAATCATTTTTAATTTTTGTCTCTGTACTCTAATTTGACCCAACTTTCTTTTTCTACTCTGTTAATCTGTACATGTGAAGAGAAAAGTGAATCTATATTTATTATTTTAATTAAATCATCTTAAGGTTGATCAAGCAAACATTTTTTTCGTTTAATTTAAGAAAATCTACCTAATTAATTCTTTAATGGTCACAGCACATACACAATAAATTGCCGAGTATATTCTTTGACCAAAATCTTAAAAATATCTGTTATGGTCAAAGTAAGTAGTGGAAAGAGAAAGCAGTCATATGACCCTTTCAACCTGATCATAACAATGGATTATAAAAGCATGGATAACAAATAATGTAAAATGGGTTTCTTGGCCTGATGTTGTCATTTTATGTGTCTTTTAATATGTTGTGAGTTATTTGTAATGTGCTTGAACTGCAGAGCTCAAAAGCCAAAGGGTTTTGAGAAAAAGAGTGGGTACTTTGTTCAGATATTTTTAATCAAGTTGTTCTGAGATGTTATGACACATGGGAATTGAACCCAGGCCTTTTGGCTCCGGGGTAAAAGCAATACCTTGAATTATGAAATGTAATTCACCTGAATTTCCATTATAAATTGTATGTTCGATTTTTTAAAAATCCTTAGCAGATATTACTGCAAACATTTAACAATGTGTTTCATCAGTCAGCCATTCAGTTGTACAGAAGGTACCTCATCATCAGCTTCACAGCAAGAAGATGTAAGCAATAAATGGTAACCATGGGAAATCAGTTTTCTTGCTAATTAACACTTAAATAATTTTAAGTTTCATTTTTACTTTGAATTAACTTTAAATTGTTTCTTGTTCTTCATTACTAGTACAAACCTTATGATCTAATGAACACTAGAATATTACTGAAAAAGATACATTTTGTTGACATTTTATCACAAATCTGAAGGAATCCTTCACTATATAAGTGGATGACGTTTTTGAAACTGGTTGCAGCAATTCATCACTTCTGTGTGCCTTGGGCAGCCTGCACATACATAGACATAGTGAGCTCTGAGGATGAACTCTGATAACACCATGGGGTAGGGACAAGGTATTTCAAAAGTTTGAGCAGTGAGTGAAGCTAGCCGTTTTAAGAGCAGTAACAACAGAAGTGGCAGACTTTCTGCCTATGACATGCAAGTAATGTGATATATGAATTCCAGTGTAGATTGTACATTGCAAAAACAGATGGATCATATCAAACAGCATGTCCCTTCAGCTGTTCACAAGAAGCACATAACTGGCTGTACCCAAGCACTTGAAAACTCATACACAATGTATTTTTATAGAATCCCTTCAGTGCAGAAAGAGGTCATTGTCCCATCATGCCAGCATCAACCCGCTGAAGAGCAGCCCATCTAGACCCAATCCCCTCACACTATCCACTATGGGTGGCATGGTGGCTCAGCGGTTAGCACTGCTGCCTCACAGCGCCAGGGACCCAGATTTGATTCCAGCATCGGGCAACTGTCTGTATGGAATGTGCATATTCTCCCGTGTCTGTGTGGGTTTCCTCCGGATGCTCCAGTTTCCTCCCACAATCCATAGATGTGTAGGTTAGAAGAATTGGCCATGCTAAATTGTCCATAGCGATGTGTAGGTTAGGTGCATTATTCAGGGGTAAATGTAGGGTAACAGGGTAGGGGAATAGGTTTGGGTGGGTTACTCTTTGGAGGGTTGGTGTGGACTTGTTGAGCCAAATGGCCTGTTTCCACACTGTAGGGATTCTATTCTATGAACTATCCCCATAATCCTGCATTTACCATCGCTAATCTACCTAGCCTGGATACTAAGGGATAATTTAGTGTGGCCAATCCACCTAGGCTGCACATCTTTAGTTTATGGGAGTAAACTGGAGCACCCAGAGGAAGCCCATGCAGACATGGGGAGAACGATTCCAAGACTGAAATTGAACGCGAATTCCTGATTCTGTGAGGCAGCAGAGCTAATGCGGAGCCCCTCTGCTGCCTGATGTTAGATGTGACTCGGTGATTAGGTAGCACTTGTTAGATAATCCTGAATGTGTGAGGAATTACAATGACACCTGTATTGTTGTCATGCAGGCTTGCACTGTGGTGCACCTGGGTGTATTGAAAGAACAGATAAACATAAGAAATAGAAGCAAAAGTGGGCCATTCAGCTCCTCAGACCTGCCATGCCATTCTATAATATTGCGGCTGATCGTCCCCAGGCCTCAGGACTGCTTTTGTGCCAGCTCACCACAGCCCTCAACTCCTCAATACTTCAAAAATCTATCTGACTCCTCTTTAAATTCTTTCAGTAATCTATTTTGAACCTTCAACCTCTTAGCAATAAAGGCCAATATTTATTTTGTCATCTTAATTACTTGCTATACCTGTGTGCTAATTCATGTGTTTCGTACAGAAGAACATTAGTTCCTTCATTCTCGATTTTCTGGTGCTGTTCTTAAGTTCACTTATGAATTTGTGCATAACTGACAGGACCAACACTTATTATTCAAGATAAATAAATACAATCTAATGGCTATGCCTTTATTCATTCATGGGATGTGGGCATCACTAGCTCGGCCAGCATTCATTGCCCATCCCTAATTGCCGAGAGGGCAGTAAAAAGTCAACCACATTGCTGTGGGTCTAGAGTCACATGTAGGCCAGACCAGGTAAGGATGACAGACTTCCTTCCCTGAAGTACATTAGCGAACCAGCTGGACTTTTCCAACAATCAGCAATGGTGTCATGGTCATCATTAGACCCAATATTCCAGATTCTTTACTGAATCCAAATTCTACCATCTGTCGTGACAGAATTTGAACCCACGTCCCCAGAAAACTAGCTGAGTTTCTGGAGAAATAATCCAGCAATAACACCACTAGGCCATTGCCTCCTCTATTACTAAGACATGGCTGCATTCATTGTTTTATCTCGTTTCACCTTAAATGCTTCTATGCTAGTCATTTCAACTGCCCTTTGTTATAGTGAGTTCCACATTCTAACCACTCTTTAGGTATAGGAGTTTCTTCTGAATGTCTGTTTAGATTTATTGGTCTTTTTATAATTTTGGCTTCCTTTTTGTGGTCTCCCTTGCTAAAAGAAATTTAAAGTTCTTTATAGTTTAAGTATCTGTATAAGGCCAGCCTTTCCATTTGTAGAGAAAATATCCAAGGCTTCCCTGATAAATATACCATTTCAAATCTGGCATCATCTTTGTGAGCCATTTTTGCAACGAGTTTTATAATTGTCAATAACTGTTGCAATCCTTTTTGATATTAATTATTTTTTAAGAAATTTGTATTTCCAGTGACCAGCTTAAAAGAAGTATGTAACAAGATTTCAAGCTTTACGACATTTTCTGTAACAAATAAATGAAAACCAACATTTTAGTATGACTTGACCTGCTCCCATAACCTCACTCATCACTGGGACCAATAGGTCACTTCAGCTTATCATTGAGTAGAATTAATAGGAGGTTGTGTGCTCTATATTACCTTAATTTAATAGAGGAAGTTTTAATCTTAGCTACCTTACAGAATTTGTAACAATACATTAATCCCTTTTATAACATGGAAACCTTAATTGTGCACACTATTCTGAGATGGATCTAATCAAGTGTCTGAAGACAACAGCAGAGTATTAGAAATAATCTGAATTAACTGAATTGATGAGAGTTTTTAATTCTCATCAAAACTACCTATGCTCATGAAATCTACAATTTGGACATCTATTCTCAGAAGTAATCATTGCTTGTAATGTAAAACATAGAATAGAACCATCGAATGTAACTCCTTCTACATCGTCTCAGTCTCAGAATAACCTCTGTTTTCTTGCCCATGGAATATTTGGTTCTATTTATCACATTGGTTATTACTGAGTGCTCATCAGATATTATTGTTAATTGCTGGCAACTGGAGACCAGATTAACACTGTAAAATGTCAAACCTACCAGATACTAAGATACGACTGTCCAAATTTATTTTAAATAAAATACTTATAGTAAACAGAAAAATAAATTTGTTTCATTATACTAATCTAAACTGAATTCAAACTCAAGTCCCAAATTATCATTGTGCACCCAATTTCCAGTAATTGATTTTCAGTTAAGTTTAAATATTGCAGCTTTGCTTTTCAATGAGAACATCAGAATAAAGTGAGGTGAACAGTAAGAATAAATCGGTAGATTCTCTATGCCAGAGAAACTTCCCCATTTTGATTAATTCATGTTGTTATGAATTTTTTAAAACTACCTTTGGGATATTTACAACTACATTTTGAATGATTTTTGCACCTTTGAATCCCAATTATCTTGGCTATGATAACAGGTGTAATATACATGAAATAATGCCTCCTTATGCAAATCAGCTGGGCACATACTCGGTCCCTGCAGAATGGGAAAGACCAAGAGAAAGCAACAATCATCTTCAAGTTAATTCTGGCATTTACAAGTCTGTTAAACTGCCAATTCAAAGTTTAAGACTATAATACTTAATATGTGACCAGACAATTTTGAATTGGAAATATTCAATAGAAGTTTTCTTTTTTTGCGCTTCATTAAAGTTAATTATATAAAGCAGATATTCCGTGGAGAGAATACCCAGCTGCTGCTCCCATAGAGTCATAGAAATGTGCAGCGCGGAAACAGACCCTTCAGTCCAACTCTTCCATGCCGACCACATATCCTAACCTAATCTAGTCCCATTTGCCAGCACTTATGTAGTGGCACAGTGGTTAGCACTGCTGCCTCACAATGCCAAAGACCTGGGTTCAACTCCTGCCTCAGGCAACTGTCTGTGTGGAGTTTGCACATTCTCCCTGTGTCTGTGTGGGTTTCCTTGTGCAGGCCAGGTGAATTGGTCATGCTAAATTGCCTGTAGAGGAGTGGGTTTCTCTTTGGAGGGTTGGTGTGGACTTGTTGGGTCGAAGGGTCTGTTTCCATGCTGTAAGTAATCTAATCTCACTTGGCCCATATCCCTCTAATAGTTTATTGTGCCTGCTTATAATTGAGTATAGTGTAGTGTTGCTCTTATTTCTATGTTACAGTTTGCGTCTATACTCAGCCTCAATTGAGACATTGTATAACATAGTGATCAGCCATAATTGCAGAGATTGACCCTTGTCCCTCAATAACTATTCTTGCAAGGCATCCAGTTCTTTAAATGAAGGAGAAACATAAAAATTCTCAAGGACACAGGCACTGGCAGCTCCCAGAGTAATATTTTGTGTCACCAGTCCTATTCCAGCAGTTGGCATAGTTCTGTGACAGTGACTGGGACCATCCTCAGCCTGAGATGGCAATACGGCATGGTCATTTGTAAGAAATGGCATTGAGACGATTGATTCGAAGCATCCCGTATCTCCTCTATATCATGAGGAGACTTTCAGCAGTAATTTCTCCATGTGGAGGCTGTTTGATGGTTTCCTGAGATTAGTGTAAATCCAGTACAGGGCTTACTGGTGCATTAGTTTGTTCTTCATTTCTCTGTGCCTTCATAGCACCGTGGCCACAGTGACGATGACCCATGCTATAAGTGGATATTGTTTACAGCTCTGATTAATCTATGTGTGGAATTTCAGAAGCAGAACAAGTTCTCAGTAATCTGAATAGTCAATATTCACTTCACACACAAATGATGGTTTAGCACATTTCTCCATGAGGTGGGACAGGGAGACCTCCAACATGAATTCTTGACATAGGGGACAGTACTACGACATCACAAGCCATGTCATGCTAATACAGTAGAAGATTGTAAGTGAAATAGGATTACTGATAGCTTGTTCCCACTAGCCCACCTCCCGCATCACCAAAGATATAGACTGCATAGCATATGGGAACACACTAGTATATTCACTGTTCAAGGTGACAAAAATCTGCTCCATGCCCTTGTGTAGCCTATAAGACCTCGAATTATCTTTGTGAATTGTGGCCTGCAGGGATATTTTTAACATTACCTGCAAAGTACTTCTGCTTTGTAGAGATGGCAGTGATCAATCTGAAAATGATCAATGATGTGGTCAACGTCGCTTGGGACCAGCTTTCTGTCCCATGTGTTTGTATGCATGTGTACAGATTTGTATTTCACATGCAGAGTACTATGAATACAGTCATCTTCAATTTTGTATAGTAGTAGTGCAAACTAATGCACTTTCTTGTTAAAGGCTTCACATTGCTCACAAGTAAAACCTGTATGCTCAAACAGAAAACAAATGCTCTCCCCACTCTGTTGTGGTCACAGCCATTTTTTATTTTTGTTGTACATTTATAATTCATTTGAGAATGGAAGGTGATACAACAGGCTTGACAGTGTGAATCACAGGCTCAGCTTGATCATCAAGGGAACCCAACACTCCAGAGCTTCCAAGTTCCTTTTTTCCTTGCTTTTCCTGTCAACACCATTACTGCTGAGGCTCAACACATTCTGACCCAAAGCTTTCATTTATGTCTTCTTCTCCCTACATTATCCCCTGAGACCCATACAGCTTAGCCATGCCAACCATCATGTTACTCTGCCCCATCAATGCCAGGGTCTTGTATATCATTGATGCCCAATCTCTCTTCATAGGACAATCCTATCACCATAGAACAACAGTCTTGTGAACCTTTACTGCACTGTCTCTATGTCAATAAGAGCCTTCCTGAAGTAAGGAGATGAAAACTGCACACAATGTTTCAAGTATGGTCTAAATAGGCTCCTGAACAATTGGTGCAAGACTTCACCACTCCTATATTGAAACCCTCTTACGATAAAGGTTAATGTTCCATTAACTGTCCAATCAGTTTTCTACATCTGCATGTTAGTCTTCAATAATTTATTAATAGGTCACTTCATATATGCACACCTTCTATCTCTTACCATTTAAGACAAATTCTGCTCATCTGTTTTGCCTACCGAAATGGATAATCTCACAGTCTTTCACACATTATTTTCCATCTCCCATGCTCACACCCATTCATTAAGCCTACCCAAATCCTCTTGAAGCAGCTTTACATCTTCCCTCACAACACACATTTCCATTCACCTTGGTGTCATCCATAAATTTGGAAATAATACATTTGGTATCCACATCCAAATTATTGATATATATTGTGAAAAGTTAGGGCTGAAGTATTGTGCACTCCAGTATATAGTTTGCCAGCACAGAGATGACTTATTTAAACTTACTGTCTGTTTTGTTTTGCCCGTTGGCTAATCATTCTCAGGCAATTAGAAAGTTAAAGGGTGATCTGATCAAAGTCTTCATGATGTTAACAGAAAAAGACAGGGTAGATGAAAATAAACAACTTCTACTCATTGGGGATTCGAGAAATAAGGTACAGAGTCTGACAGTTAGAGATAGACTCTTCAGGAGAGATAGTAGGAAGCACTTCCACACACAAAGGGTGGTAGATGTTTGGAACTATCATCCAGAACTAGCAGTGGATGCTGATCATGTGTTAATTTTAAATCAGAGATAGATAAACTTTTGTTAAGGGATATGGGCCAAAGATAGGTATGTGAAGTTAAGCCACAGATTAACCACAATGTCACTGAATGATGGAACAGGCTTGAGTGGTTGAATGACCAACTCCTGCTCCCTTATTCCTGTGAATCCATACCAGTACATTACCTCTTATCCCATGTGCTTTAATTTGCAAAACAACCTCATATATCAGAACTTGTCAAAATGAAGTTTACTACATATATCCAATCAATTTTGTTAGAAGTATCCTCAAAAAGCTCTGAGTTAGTCAAATATAATTTGCCATTTACAAATCCATACCAACTTTGCTCAGATCAATATTATCCATACATCAATTTAACAAAAAATCTTTATAATAGATTCCAGCATTTTCTCTGTTAATTATCTAAGTCTGTAGTTCCAGGTCCTTATCAGCTTCTTGGTCCTTCTTTTCTGTATATAAAAGCCTCCCAAACCTCAATTTATTACTATTTCTGGCAATTTAATAAACCTTTTCTTTCAATCTTATACAAACCTGAACCTTCTTTGGCAATTAAAGTTGACTGACATTTGTTGAGTTTTTGCAGCTTTATGCTATGTAATTGTTCTTTAAAGACTATCCATTACCTATGAATACATACCCTGTTTTAATGCCCTGTTCTCACTAGTCAGTTCAAATGTACTATGCAAAGTTCTTTTGACAGCCCATGTACTATCAGATTTCCATCCCATTGCTTTCAATTGCAATAAGATCAGGCAGGCTCCTGAATGAATTAGCAATTGCCTTCACCAGAGTATCTACCAGGTAATAAAGGTAAAATTGGCTTAAGAAATATGGAGATGGCTATCATGTTTAAAATTGAGCTCATGGTCTCAAATTTAAACAAAACAATCTCTGAACCTACCAGCACTTTAACAAACTTTTAGGATCGTTCGTAGTTCAAATATATGAACATGAGTAAAAGAGACAAACAGATTATCTGGTCCATCAAATCTGATCCACCATCCGGTAAGGTCATGGCTGATCTGTCTGCGTTTTCCTAATTCCACATTCTCAATGAAGCACCAACAAGTTTTGATTCCCTTGGCTAATGAGAATCTAACTACCTTGATCTTGATCAATTGGACCAGTGGGCCAAGGAATGGTCGATGGACTTTAATTTAGATAAAGGCAAGGTGATGCATTTTGGTGGGCAGGACTTACACAGTTTATGGTAGGGCACTGTTTTCAAACAGAGTGCTAGGGGTGCAGAGACATAGTTCCTCGAATGTGGCATCACTGGTAGATGGGGTGGTGAAGAAGGCATTTGGCACACTTGCTATCATTGGTCAGATTACACATTGAGTACAGGAGTTGGGATTTCATGTTAGTTTTACTAGACAATGGTAAGGCTACATTTGGAATACTGTGCACAATTCTGATTTCCCTGCTATAGGAAGGACGTTATTAACCTGGAAAGGGTGCAAAAAAGATTTGCATGGATGTTACTGAGATGGAAAGGTTTGAGTTATAAGGAGAGGCTGGATAGCTGGGTCCTGTTTCCCTGGAGCATAGGGGGCTGAGGAGTGACCTTATAGAGATTTAGAGTCATAGAGATGTACAACACGGAAACAGACCCTTCAGTCCTGCTCATCCATGTGGACCAGATATCCTAAATAAATCTAGTCCCATTTGCCAGCATTTGACCCCACATCCCTTTAAACTCTTCCTTTTCAAATACCCACCCAGATGCCTTTCAAATGTTATAATTGTACCAGCCTACACCACTTCCTTTGGCAGTTCATTCCATACATGCATCACCCTCTGTGTGAAAGAAGTTGCCCTTATGTCCCTTTTAAATCTTTCTTCTCTCATTTGAAACCTTTGCCCTCTAGTTTTGGACTCACCCCCCAATTCCCCCATCTTATCTATTTACCCTATCCATGTTTCTCATGATTTAATAAACCTTTATAAGGTCACCCCTCAACCTCTGATGCTCCAGAAAAAACAGCCCCAGCCTATTCAGCCTCTCCCTATATCTCAAAACCTGGCAACATTCTTGTAAATCTTTTCTGAACCCTTTCAAGTTTCACAAAGTCCTTCCATTGGAAAGAGACCAGGATTGCATGCAATATTCCAACATTAGACTAACCAATGTCCTGTACAGGCTTGATTATGATCTCCCAACTTCTATACTCAATGTGCTGACCAATAAAGGAAAGCATACCAAACACCTTCTTCACTATCCTATCTACCTGTGACTCTACTTTCAAGGAACTATACACCTGTGCTCCAAGGTCTCTTTGTTCAGCAACATTGCCTAGGACCTTACCATTAAGTGTCCTGCCCTAATTTGCCTTTTCAAATTAGAAGACCTAACACATATATCTAAATCAACCTCCATTTACTACTCCTGGCCCATTGGTCCATCTGATCAAGAAGCCATTGTATTCTGACGTAACCTTCTTCGCTATCCACTACACTTTCAATTGTCATGTTCTCTACAAAGTTACTAACCATACCTCCTATGTTCACATCCATACTATTCATATAAAAAATGAAAAGAAGTTGACCCAACACTGATCCTTGTAGCTTGCCGCTGGTCACAGGCCTCCAGTCTGAAAAGCAACCCTCCACCACCACACTCTGTCTTCCACCTTTGAGCCAGTTCTGTACCTCTGTATTCTATGTGATCTAACTTTGCTAACCAGTCTCCCATGAGGAACCTTATCAAATACCTTACTGAAGTCCATGTAGATCATGTCCACCATTCTGCCCTCATCAATCCTTTTCATTACTTCTCCAAAAAATTCAATTAAGTTAGTGAAAGAGGATTTCCCTTGCATGAAGGCATGTTGACTATTCTTAATCAGTTCTTGTCTTATCAAATATATGTAAATCCTGTCCCTCAGGATTCCTTCCAACAACTTGCCCATCACCGATGTCAGGCTCACTGGTCTATAGTTCCCTGGCTTTTCCTTACCACCTTTCTTAAATAGTGGCACATGTTAGCCAATCTTCAGTCTTCCTGCACCTCACCTGTGACTATCGATGATACAAATATCTCAGCAAGGGGCCCAGCAATCATTTCGTTAGCTGTCCACAAAAGTCGAGGGTACACTTGATCATATCTTGGGAATTTATCCACCTTTACACGTTTTAAGATGTCCAGCACCTCCCCTCTGTAATGTGGACATTTTCCAAGATATCATTATTGATTTCTCCACATTCAAAATCTTCCATACCTTTTCTCACAGTAAACACTGATGGAAAATGCTCCTTTAGTTTCTCTCCCATCTTCTGTGGTTCCACACATTGACTACCTTACTGGTCTTTAAGAGGCCCTATTCTCTCCCTAGTTACCCTTTTGTCCGTAATGTATTTGTAGAATCCCTTTGGATCCTCCTTAACCCTATTTGCTAAACCTATCTCATGTCCTCTTTTTGCCCTCCTGATTTCCCTCTTATATATACTCCTACCTTTACACTCTTCTGAGGATTCACTCGATCTCTCCTGTCTACACCCATGTTTCCTTCTATTTCTTGACCAAACCCTCAATTTTTCTCGTCATCCAGCATTCCCTACACCTACCAGCCTTTCCTTTCACCCTGACAGGAACATGTTTTCTCTGGACTCTTATTTTCTCATGTTTTGAAGGCTTCCCATTTTTCAGCTGTCCCTTTACCTCCAAATATCAACCCCCAATCAACTTTTGAAAGTTCTTGCATAGTACCATCAAAATTAGCCTTCCTCCAATTTGGAACTTTAACTTTTGGATCTGTTCTATCATTTTCCATCACTATTTTAAAACTAATAGAATTATGGTCACTGGCCCCAAAGTGCTCCCCCACTGATACCTCAGTCACCTGCCCTGCCTTATTTCCCAAGAGTAGGTTAAGCTTTGCACCTTCTTTAGCAGGTACATGCACGTAGAATATCAGAAAAAGATTCCTGTACATATTTAACAAATACCTCTCCATCTAAACCCTGAACGCTATGGCAGTCCCAGTCTATAACTGGAAAGTTAAAATCCCCTACCATAATCACCCTATTATTCTTACAGATAACTGATATTTCCTTACAAATTTGTTCCTCAGTCTCCCACCAATTATTGGGGAGTGTATAGTACAATCCCAGTAAGGTAATTATCCCTTTCTTATTTCTCAGTTCCACCCAAATAAGCTCCCTGGACATATTTCCAGGAATATCCTCGCTATGCACAGCCGTAATGTTATCTCTAATCCAAAACACCACTTCCCCTCCTCTCTTTCCCCTCTTTCTATCCTTCCTGTAGCATCTATATCCTGGAACATTAAGCTGCCAAATCTGTCCATCCCTGAGCCATGTCTCTGTAATTGCTATGATATCCCAGTCCTATGTTCCCAACCATGTCCTGAGTTCATCTGCCTTAGCTGTTAGGCCTCTCACACTGAAATAAATGCAGTTTAATTTATCAGTCCTATGTCATTCTCTGCTTTGTTCCTGCCTGCCCTGAATGTTTGACTTGCTCCCTTTCCCATTCCCAACTGGACGATTCTCAGACTGATTTCTTTTCTCACTATCCCCTGGGTCCTCTGCCCACCTCCTCCCGCAACCCCACCCCCCCAGACCCCGCCCTACCCATCCTTTATTCGTTTAAATCCTCCTGAGCAGCTCCAGCCTGTGGCATCAGGAGTAATCCAGATGTTCCTACCCTTGAGAAACTCCTTTTTAAATTCCTGCTTAACTTCCTATATTCTCTCCTCAGTATGTCATCCTTTTCTCTTCCGATGTCATTAGTTCCCAATGTGTACAACGACCTCCTGCTGGTCCACCTTCCCTTTGAGAATATTCTACACTCTCTCTGAGATATCCTTGATCCAGGCACCAGGGAGGCAACACACCATTGTGATTTTTCGCTGTCTGATGCTGAAACATCTGTCTGTGCCACTGATTAGAGAGTCTTCTATCACAATCGATCGGTTGAAGCCTGGCATACCTGTCATTACATTAGAGCCAGTCCTGGTACCAGAAACATGGCTGTCAACGCTACATTTCATCATCCCCTGCATTTTTTCAAAGGAGCACACCTGTTTGAGATGAGAACGGCCACAGGAGATTCCTGCATGATGTGCCTCCTTCTTCTACCTTTCCTGGAGGTAATCCATCCACCTGACTGTATCTTCAGTTTTTCTCCCTTCCTACAACTCCATCCACTTTGCTAAAGCCATTTAGGATTTTATACACTTCAATCAAACACCCTTCATTCTCTAAGCAACAGTGGAAAAAAGTCAAGCTCACGCAACCCATTCCCATAGCCTTTCTTCCAACAATTTATATTCTCTCATCAGTAAGGAGAACAAAATTATACATACTATTCAGATGTGGTTCCTCCAATACCCTCTGTAACTGAGGCATAACCTGATTATTAGCATCTTCAGTTCCTCATAAAAATTCCATTTCATTAGCCTTCTTGATTGCAACTGTACCTGCTAATGCACTAGAACGCCAGATTCTTTGTGTCTTATTATTCCACAGTCATTCTATACTTAAGTGATACATTGCTTTTTCACACATTTTACACCATCTGACACATTTTGACTGCTCAACCTATTTAGATCTACTTGTGCACTCCTTATGCACGGGACAGTTTGGCATCCTGTGAAGCTATAGGCTGTTCCTTTCTGCCTTCAAAGTTTGAACTGCACTTTTTGCCAGAACATTGAAGACAAAGAGTAGTAGTTGAATAGAGTTTCTCGAAATGGAGAATGGAGAAACTGGTGTTTCACAGGGATCAGTGCTGGAGCCACTGTTGTTTGTGATATACATAAATGTTCTGGAAGAGGGCATTGGTGGTCTTATCAGTAAGTTTGCAGAAGACACGAAGATTGGTGGAGTAGCAGAAAGCATAGGGGACTGTCAAAGAATACAGGAGACTATAGATAGACTGGAGAGTTGGGCGGAGAAGTGGCAGATGGAGTTCAATCCAGGCAAATGTGAGGTGATGCATTTTGGGAAGTCTAATTCAAGAGTGAAATATACTGTAAATGGAAGAGCCTTGGGAAAAGTTGATGAGCAGAGAGATCTGGGAGTTTAGGTTCATTGAACCCTTAAAGTGGCTACACAGGTAAATAGAGTGGTCAAGAAGGCATATGGTATGCTTGCCTTCATTGGATGGGGTATTGAATATGACAGTTGGCAGTTCATGTTAAAATTGTACAAGTCTTTGGTTTGGCAGCATTTAGAACACTGTGGTAGTTCTGGTCCCCACATTACCAAAAGGATGTGGATGCTTTGGAGAGGGTGCAGAGAAAGTTTACAAGGATGGTGCCTGGTATGGAGGGTGCTAGCTTTGAAGAGAGATTAAGCAGGTTGGATGACTTTCATTAGAAAAAAGGCGATTGAGGGGACACCTGATTGAGGTCTACAAAATCATGAAGGTATAGACAGGGTGTATAGAGAGAAGCTTTTTTCCAGGGTGAGGGATTCAATAACAAGAGGTCACGCTTTCAAGGTGAGAGGTGAAAAGTTTAAGGGGGATACATGCAGAAAGTACTTACATAGAGGGTGGTAGGTACCTGGAACACATTGCCAGCAGAGGTAGTAGAGGCAGACACGGTAGATTCATTTAAAGTGCATCTGGACAGATGCATGAGTAGGTGGGGAGCAGAGGGATACAAATCCTTCGGAATGGAGCGATAGGTTTAGACAGTGGATTTGGATCTGCAAGGGCTTGGAGGACTGAAGGGCCTGTTCCTGGGCTGTAAATTTTCTTTGTTCTTTGTTCTCTTTGTTCATTGGATGATGCATGGTATGGAGCTGTCCTTATATAATGAATACCATTCAAATTTAGGAAATACTTAAATTTCCCATTGTCTGTGACCAACACTTCTGGAAGTCCATGTATTGCAAACGATGTGCATAATTTTTCTACTATTGTCCTGTGTTTGATGAATGAACTCTACGCATGACTAGCCGATTTCAGTGGGCGTCCACATTGACTAAGAACGTTGAGCGCATGAAAGGACCTGCATAGCGTGTGCAATCGAGTCCAGGAATGTGGGGGAGTTCCTGGTGGTAATTTGTGTCCTTGTTAGCATTCTGGGCACTGCCCTGACAATGCAACTATCTCTGAATCCAATCCTGGATACCATACATAGCTTGTCGCTAACACCTTCATTTTGGAAATCCCTGGATGACCCTGAATGGAGTTCAGTCAGTATCTGGCAGTGACTTTTGCTCAGGCCAATCACTCACACTCCTAATACTTATAACCCGTCCTCTACTATGATCTGGTCTCTCCGGTCCAAAAAGGTTTCAATTCTGGTTGTGACGGTCCTCCTGTTTCCCCCATCACCACCAGCTGTTTTAGCTTCGAGAAGACTTGAGCTTTCTGCATCCAAAGTCTGATGTTGTCAGCTGCAACTGGAAGTATTTTCAGAAAATTTAAAACCAGGGGTGGTACATATGGCAATGTATCTGCCAGTGGGAGGTGACTCAATGCATGTACTTTTGCTACTTGACCTCTTGGACAGTGTTCCAATTTGCAATCATACGCACTTAGTATCAGCGAATTTGGCCTGAAGCTAGGGATGGCTCAGCCTTGTCCTCTTTAAGGTGGATGATGAAGGGCTTATGCACAAAATATCGATTCTCCTGCTCCTCGGATGCTGCCTGACCTGCTGTGCTTTTCTAGCACCATACTCTCAACCCGTGTCCTCTTTACTAGACCTAGCAGGGGATTGTAGTTCATTATTATTACAAATTTACATCTGTAAACGTATTGGCAGAATGGCCTGACTCCAAATATGACCGCCAAACCTTCCTTCTCTGTCTGGGCATATTTATGCTCTGCATTAGCCAAAGTTGTGGGTGCATACGCTATTGGGCATCCCTCTCATTGGGCCACCTATAAGCTAATACTACCATGATGCCAAACGGTGAAGCATGGCATGTCAATTCTAGACCTTGCTTGAGATTGTAGATTGCCTACATTTTGGAGGATAATAACTGTTTGTTCTCTTCCCTGAAAGCTATGGCTTGACTCCGTGACCATTTCCAAGGTTGCCCCTTTATTGTGAGTTGATGGAAAGGTGCCAGGATGCAGGCCAGCTTATGTATTAACTTTCGGAAATTGCTCACCAAGGAAAGGCCTAAGCTCCAGTACTGACCTGAGAGCTGGGCACCTTTGATCACTCTTACTTTATCTTCTGAGTCTTGTCAACTCTGCCGTCCAGATAGGTCAATTGGGATGCATGAAACACACATTTTTCCTTTCTGAGACATATGCCCACTTGGGAGAAATGCCTAAGGACGATGTCCAAGTACTTCAAGTGCTCATTATTGGTCTACCCTGTTATTAGCAGATAATCCAAATAAATGATAACCTCGGGTATACTTTGTAAAACATTGTCCATTATCCACTGAAGAATTGCACAGACTGATGATACTCCAAATGGCAGTCTTGTATATTGGCACAAACCCTTATAGATATTAATTGTAGCGTACTTCTGGAAATCCTCATCTAACCACAATTGCAAGTACGAATGGCTAATGACCAGCTTTATGAAGGACAGCCCCCCTGCCAGCCTTGCATATAATTGCTCTAATTGAGGGATTGGGTACTTATCCAGCTGTGAAAAGCTTTACAATCTCCAGAAAGGCAAACCAATCCATCAGGCTTCACAATTGGTGCGACCAGTGCTACCCATTCTGCAAATTGCACTGGCTTGATGATTCCTTCACCTTTCAACCTATTGATTTCTGTCTCTACTTTTGCCCTAAAGGCAAATGGCACTGGCTAGGCCTTGCAGAAACATTGGGTTGCTTCATAATCAATATGCAAGATGGCCTTGTTACCTTTGATAGTCGCTCGACCTTCTTGGAAGACATCCAGCTATTTCATTAACGTTTCACTCAGGCAGCCATTTTCTAAACACAAGTGTTGTGCCCATCAAGGTGAATCTTTCTCAACAAATCTCACCGCATCAGGCTTGTGCCCGAGCCTTTTACTACAATCGGTGGTAACTGAACCAGCTGCTTCTCATGAGAAACTGGTACTGAAGTTGTATCCTTAATCTGTTTAGGTTCCCTAGTATAGGTTCTCAGTTTGGCTGAGGTCTTAAGCAAGTTAAGGGTTGGAGTCCAGAACAAATCTTTGCCAGGACTGGTTCTGTGGTCACTGAAGCAGCTGCCCTGGTGTCAATCTCCATGAGAATCGGATGACCATTTAACTAGATGTTTATTTTGATTGGTTCTGATTTGTATGTTGCTAAGCAATTTAACTGTTCCAGACCAGATGTCAGTGTTCATTCCAGAGTATGCACTCTCCTGGATACCGACTGATGAGTTCTCTTACTCAATTTAAGTCGAGCGGAACTATTTTGCTGTCTCAAATCTGCATACTGGAAGCAACTATAATGGCTTGTCGACCTGAATCCTGAAGAAAATGTTAATCATTTGGCCAAGACTTGGCTTTGTTTTGGTGTTTTGTTGTGGGCTGTTGCAGAGTTCCTGATGAGATATATCCTGATGAGGCTTTGCAATTGCTTTCACTCATGTGGTGTTCCCCAAGCTCGGTTTAACTGTTCATTTCCATCAGAATACTTTGCAACTTCTATGCTCCACTTGCCACATTTTCTAATGATAAAGCCAGTTATAGTTGTTGTTTGTAGTCCAGTTGGGCTTCAGCTAGGATGTGCTTTTACATGGTCACATCATTAATGCCACTCTCACTGCCACTGAAAGAACGCCACAGCCACTGATATCCCATCACCAAATCACTCTTTAGTTACATGTAGAAATCTCTTGACACTGGTCCAACTTCCTCAGAGCCAGCTCTCAGAATGAACAGAACCTTTGACACTCAAGTTTATTTTTTTTTCTTTTCTTTTTGAAAAAGACAAAGAACACACTGACTGTAGTGACATTCCTATTCTTCTTTCTTTTAAATTACCCCCACACTACCGCCTCACTGCGGTAGTGCTTATTTTTTCCCCAGCACCCATGTTGTGTGTGTGCAGGTGTGAGACACAGTGAAAGACACAAGGTGCATGAGTCTTTATTCAAATTTCCACCACCAGGAAGAAAGGAAACACCCGAGTGGCCTGTGACAAGCAGTTAAACTCGAGTTGATTTTTCTTTCTTTTTTTTCCCCCAGCACCCATTGTGTGTGTGTGCAGATGTGAGACACAATGAAAGACACAAAGTGCACGAATCGTTATTCAATTTCCACTACCAGGAAGATAGGAAAACATCCGGGTGGCCAGTGACAAACAGTGCCCTTCTCATCAAAGGGCAATGCTTTGTGAGACATTGGTAGACATCCTGTCCCAAAGTCACCCCTTTTTTAAATGTGGAGACTCCCTGACACTGATCCAGCTACCTCAGAGCCAGCTCCCAGAGTGAACAGGATGTCTGACACTCCTTTTTTTATCACCCATCATTTTTTTTTTCTTTTATTTCTTTCTTATATTTTTCCCCAACACCCATGTTGTGTGTGTGCAGGTGTGAGACACAGTGAAAGACACAAGGTGCACGAAACTTTATTCAAATTTCCACCACCAGGAAGAAAGGAAACACCCGAGTGGCCTGTGACAAGTAGTGATACTCAAGTTTTTTTTTTCTTTTTTTTTCCCCAGCACCCATGGTGTGTGCGTGCAGGTGTGAGACACAGTGAAAGACACAAAGTGCACGAATAATTATTCAATTTCCACCACCAGGAAGATAGGAAAACACCCGGGTGGCCAGTGACAAGCAGTGCCCTTCTCATCAAAGGGAAATGCTGTGTGAGACATTCAAGTTTTTTTTTCTCTTTTTTTCTTTTTTTATTTAACCCCCACACTACCGCCTAACTGGGGTAGTGCTTATTTTACCCCAGCACCCATGGTGTGTGTGTGCAGGTGTGAGACACAGTGAAAGACACAAAGTGCATGAATCTTTATTCAAATTCCACCACCAGGAAGATAGGAAATAACTGGGTGGCGAGTGACAAACACTGCCCTTCACATCAAGGGGCAGTGCTGTGTGATCAAAACAGTGAGGGGGAGGGTAGGGACTAAATCAAAATAGAGTTGGAGGGAGAAATAATGCACTCCACTCCCTGCGGCACCCACCTCTCCCTGAACAACTCCAGGGTGTTGGTCGACACCGCGTGCTCCTTCTACAAGGACACCCGGGCCCTAACGTAACCGCGGAAGAGGGGCAGGCAGTCGGCCCTAACGACCCCCTCCACGGCCCGCTGCCTGGACCTGTTAAGGACCAGTTTGGCCAGGCCCAGGAGCAGACCCACGAGGAGGTCTTCAGACCTGCCCTCCCTCCTCCGTACCGGGTGCCCAAAGATCAGGAGCGTGGGACTAAAGTGCAGCCAAAAACAGAGGAGAAGGTTTTTAAGAAAATCAAAAAGGGAGTGCAAACGCCCACACCCAATATATACATGGTCTACGGACTCCACAGCGCCACAGAACAAGCAGTTGGGCTGGGAGTCCGTGAACCACCGCAATCTGCGGTTGCAGGGGACTGCTGCATGCAGCACCCTCCACTCCAGATCCCCGAGAGAAAGGGGGAGGACCCCCGCGTAGAGAGCCCTCCACTGGGGATCCCCACCGCCTGGTGGCAAATGGGCACTCCAAGGTGTGTCCGGACGGTGGATGAGGGAGAAGAGGTGGACGGTGTGCAGCAGCAGTCTATACAGGGCTTTCCTTTTTACATCCCTAAATGAGACAATATTAAAATTTCGGAGGCGGCTCAGGTTGTGGGGCACAGGCTCCCGCGGGAAGTACGGGACCTTGGGGCCAATGTGAAATTCCGTCCTGGCTGGGGTGAGCGCGGACGGGATCCCACCGCACACCTGAGCGTCCTCCAACTGGTACATTACGTCGGGTCCGAGCACCGCCGTTTTAAGGTGTCGGATGGCGGTGGCCACGTACTGGACGTCTACCGCTGCCCTGCCTGCTATGTCCTGCGGCAGCGTCCAGCCCAGGCCCCCGGCACCCAGCACGTCCCCGACCCTGGTCACCCTCGCCGCCACGGCCCTCCCCTCCGACAGCCACTCGAACCCGCGAGTACGGAGGTGCGGATTTCTGAGCAACGGCTCCCTGACGACAGCCGCCATTCCAGCCGGAGGGTATGCGCGACGCGATTCGACCATGTTCCAGACAGTGATCAGGTCCTAGTAAAAGACAGACAGCGTCTTGAGGGCGACCTCCAAACCGTCACGGTCGACGAACAGGAGTTGCGTGTCGTAGTTGAGGTTACGCACCTGGCGGAAAAAATACGTCGGAAGGGCGACACTCAAGTTTTTTTTTCTTTTTTTATTATTGACACTCCAGTTTATTTTTTTAATATACCCCCACACTACCGCCTAACTGCAGTAGTGCTTATTTTTTGCCCAGTACCCATGGTGTGTGTGTGTGCAGGTTTGAGACACAGTGAAAGACACAAAGTGCACGAATCTTTATTCAATTTCCACCACCAGCGAGTTAGGAAAACACCCATGTGGCTAGTGACAAGCAGTGCCCTTTTCATCAAAGGGCAATGCTGTGAGAGACACTCAAGTTTATTTTTTTTTTTCTTTTCTTTTCGTATCCCCTATTTATATATTTTTTTTTCTTATTTTTGATCCCCTGTTTATTTTTTTTTTAAATAAAAATTTAACCCCCACACTACCGCCTAAGTGCGGTAGTGCTTATTTTATCCCCAGCACCCATGGTGTGTGTGTGCAGGTGTGAGACACAGTGAAAGACACAAAGTGCACGAATCTTTATTCAATTTCCACCACCAGCGAGATAGGAAAACACCCAAGTGGCCAGTGACAAGCAGTGCCCTTTTCATCAAAGGGCAATGCTGTGAAAGACACTCAAGTTTATATCTGTCAGCCAGGACTCCCTGATTGGACCAGATTAACAATCACAATCAGGGAACTCATATTCTATGAGGGCCATCCAGCTGACCTTGTTACAATCACTACAGCTAACAATATGCTTTGCATTCTATTTAGCTCTAGAACTCACTCATTCAAATATAATTCAAGCACACCACCTTCTCAAGGGCCATGAGGGACAGGCACTGGCACAGCTAGTGACACCATGTCCCACAAGCAAATGAAAAGATTATCGTTTACATTTATGCTAAGCATAATACAATTACACAATTTCTTTTGTATCATGCAATATGTTGCCTCATGTATCTAAATGCACAACTATATAACTTAATTATATAATGGTGACCAATGCTTTCATGTTTACAAATTGTCCATGCCAAATTTAACATGGCATTCAAATGCTGTACCTATGATATAGCTGAGAAGAAAATGAATGAGATGCTTAGAAAAATCAATCAAGCAATTGTGTAAGAGGAAGTTACCTGAAAAAAATTATATTCAAAATGATTTCAAAGGTTTTAAAATGGCATGAGAAATATAAAATACATGCTGCACTACTTGAGTTTCATGGATTGTACCAGATTATATTATACTACGCAGATTATATAATATACCACACAGGAAGCCAATTGATCATTTGTAGGATATGAAAAGTCTTAACTAAAGTCAAGTAAACATCAAATGGCAACTTAAAGATCTACATTTTATCCAATCTATTTTATTAAATGAACCTTTATCCCCAACAATGTTTAACTTTATTTTTCTTGAAACATCATTGCTCATTAATTTGTACACTCACACTGTTATTGATAACAGTAATTAATCTTGCATGATGCTGGGAAAACAGTAATTAAAAAGGGAAAACATTGGAATACACGCAGTAGGATGTTCAGTGCTTGAGTGAGGAAGAAGTGTTAAATGCAAAGTTCAGAAGATCCAATTAGTCAATCAGCTATTTAAATTCTGAGCACTTAGAAAACTTGTTAGATATCATAGTGCTAGTTTAAGCATTAATGTAGAGTCTAATTCTGCAAAGCTAGCAAGAAATTAATAATATTTCAGTTGCTCCTGTGAGTTAGGGTTAAAAGATGTAGCATTCTCAGAAAGTAGACACATCTGGGTGAAATGGATTTCACAGTCAGGGGATCATAAACAAGGCTAATGGGAAAGTGGAAAAGTAATAGCCAATGTGGTTGAAATTCTCCAAGGAGATAGTTATTAAGCTGTCTTAATTTATAAAAACCTAAGACCAGATTTCAAATGGCGCTTTTAGTTCAGTATTGGTATACTTATCTTTGAGTCTCATAGTTGTTGATTTAACTGTGCTAATTAACCTGAGTATGTAATCCAGCCTGACATTTCAGAAAACAGCACAAGATGCTGCCTTCAGAATGAAGCCAAGGACCTGCCTGCATATTCAAACAAATGTGTGATGTTTTATGGAGCTGTACATGGATTCAAGGATTACTTCTGATATGCTCTGACGGTTTCGATCTTGTAGGCAAAAAAAAAAATTTGTTTCCATTAGTTGATAATACAAGAAATAGGGAACACATGTTGAAGGTTTGGGCAAGTGATGCAGAGGGAGGTGAGGAGGAACATTTTTAGTCAGTGAGGGGTGATGACTGAATTCATTACCCATGAGAACCTAATGTGGAGAATGAAAAGGTTAAAGAGAATTGCTTGGAATAAAGTTGTTGTACTGTGTAAGCTTTTCTGAAGATAATGATGAGACTAAAATGATGTAGATTTCATTTGTTCACTTAGAATTATACATCAATAAATTTTACTGGAACTGATTTTGAGGGAGAGACAGAGAAAGTGAGAGTGTCAAAGAAGCTTTGGAGAAAGTAACTTTGAGAGAGAGAATGAGGAGGTTTATTCTCTTGCCTGTTTGCTTGTAATAAAGAAATTTGATTTTACGCATCTCTGAATGCCAAGTGTGACTTTGTTGCAAACTAAATTGACATAGTCAGCAGGGTCCACTGACACCACCAAATGAAGGGAACTCTTGACAGCAGAAGTAGAAGTAATGGATTATTTCAAAAGAAAAGGGATGAGCTTGTCAACTAAACCTCAAACTGGAAATGGGGATGGACTTTGTTGCTCTGCAGAGTCAAGGTGGATCGATGGGCTGAATGGATTTCTTCTTGCTGTAAATGATGTTCTGGCCCAGATTTTCACAGCATCATCAGGATCTGCAGTAGATCTAAAATGGAAACCAGACTCGGGATTCAGAAGTATATGCAGGGGAAACATTTTCAGTGACCAGTGTTATGGCCAATACTTATTCCTCAGTTAACATCACAAAGCCAGGCTATGTGGTTATTACATCACTGTTGTTTGTGGGAGATTGTTGTGTGTTAACTTGCTGCCATATTTCCTGTTGCACAACAGTAACTACCTTCATTAGGTGTAAAAAACAGTGATTGTGAAAAGTGTTATGTAAGTATTAGTCTTTCCTGCTTTCTTCCATGGGAATGAAAGACCACTGTCCATTTAGTTTGCTTCACCAACCTGTTGATATATGAAGCAGCTATAATGGAATTATTGATTAAAACTAACAAACAATTTTGATCAAGTTATCTACAACAGTTCCAAAGATGATGCAGATAAAATCTACTCAAGTACTCATCTATTCATGTGCAATTCAATGTGGAAATCTAGAAGTTGCTGTCAGTGATACCTGCTTCACCACAAGGTTTCAGAGTTCACAGATGCAATCAGTACAGAATCAGTGAATTTGTATGAATACCAACTTTTTACACAATACACTCTCTGTTGAAACAAAGGCAAATGTTAAACATTGTTTCTTCAGGTGTAACCAAGTTTTCAACAGCATAGCAAATCATAATTATGCCTGAAAATCTATGCAGCTGAAAAGCTAATTTTACAGGTTTTAAAGTTTCATTCCCATTGAGGAATATTTGAGAATTTCATGATTTCTTAACGTGCTAAATGCATTTTATTTAAAATATTAATCCTATTTCAATTATGGTTATAATTCTATGACGATATCCCAATTGTCATTTGCTTTCTGTACTGTACTGAGATGTGAATTGTAGAATTATATGATGGTTACAACAGAAGAAGGTTTCTGCCAGGCAGGAACAAAACTCTTAGTCCCTCATCTCTCCCCCATGATATTGCAATTTTTTTCTTCAAATAATTATCAGTTCTTTTTTTATAAGCCATGATTGAGTCATGAAATAAACTTCAAACATTTTATTTCTTGTTTTAATACGTGAGAATTCTTCAATGCAATTAGTTCATTAGCCTGGCTGCTGTCTGCAGTGCTGCTAGATGCCTCAGATTCTGCTAAATAAAAATTGTAGCAAGCTTTGAGATGATTTGTAGTTCAGGTTGAGGTTCTGAAAAAAAAGCTAACCACCAGGATACATGAACATCAACTAGCCACAAAATGACATGACCCTATCTCACTAATATCCTTACATACAGATGAGGAAAGACACCACTTCAACTGGGACAACACATCCATCCTAGGACAAGCGAAACAGAGACATGCACAATAATTCCTAGAAGCATGGCACTCCAACCAAAACTCCATCAACAAACACATTGACTTGGACACGATTTATCACCTCCTGAGAAAAAGAATGGGAAATGACATCACCATAGGAAATGACATCACCACAGGAAATGACGTCACCATAGGAAATGACATTACCACAGGAAAGACATCACCAACCCAAAGAAACACAGACATCTAAATAGAAAGCAAGAATCATTGGCAATGCTTTGTCAGGAGGCTCACTGAAAATGTCACCTAATATGGTGATGAAACATCTGAAAATGAACCTTCCAGCTCAGCTAAAATAAAAATTCTCTTCTGAAATACTTTGTGGACTACTTTTCACAAGATTAACGGCAAGCATCATTAATGGCTGAAAAATCTGACCCAATGGTTCATGTGTACGGTGCAGTTTCATTTGTGATATAGCATATTGCTAAACCACATTGTACGCACAAAATATATAATCCTTACATTGCAGTTTGTTGAAATTAGACATGATCTATTTTACAACCTTGATTTCAATAGAAATGACAACTTAGCATTTTCTGTTCACAAAATTATCCTAAAAGGCTAACATTAACTGTGTTTGGTTCATGACATTTATTAATGAGACCTACAAATGTTGCAAAATTGTTTAAAATTAATTGAAATAATAATAAATCCTGTCCCTGATCAGGCAGATATTTTATTATCTCTTGAGGTCTAAGATGGAAATGAGTCATTGAAACAACAAAGCAGTCAGTCTGACAAAGCATGACTAGCAATATTAATCTTTGAAAGCATTGGAAGATTAATTTGCATATAAATTAGAAAGCAGTGCTTGCAGTGCTCAAAACAAAAATGCTAAAACTCATAAGGTTGCATTTTTATACTTAAAAATGAAGTTTTCAAATGAGAAGTGTCAAGATTGATCCAGCACAATTAATAATGTAGAGGCCAAAATTCAATAGGACTGATAACCCAATATAACTGTTGAGATGTATCCACCTATGAATCTGATTTGATCTTAAAATTGAAGCTTGACCACTGAGGAGTAGAATTTGAAAACACATTTTCACACAGAGTGAAGTACATATTAGAAACACACTCCTTCAAAATCCCTGTATTATTTCAGCAAATCGAAGACTGCTGTTTCTCAATGGATTCTTTTGTTGTGTTTTCTTCAATCCGTTTGATCCTGCTGTTTGAGATTGGTGGGACAATTGAAGCTTTCCAAACTGAGATTTGTTTGTCTGACAAGAATATGAGTCAAAGGTGGGTGGATAAAGATGAAGTTCAGATCAGCCCTGATTAAATTGAATACTTCTGCCTTGAAAGGCTGGGTCACTGAGATAAATCCTTGATCAGTAAGGGAATCAAGGGTTACTGTGAAAAGATAGGAAAGTGGACATGAGGAATGCCAGATCAGCTATGATCCTATTAAATGATTGAGAAAGGGGCCAAGCAGCCCATTCCTGTTCCTATTTCTTATGCATAGTGTTGCAGGGGCTTACTCCTCTTCCTTTGTATGTTTTTGTGACCTGCCAGATGTTTTGCAGTCAGAGGAGTTCATATTTTTTTAAATATCTGCCATTGAAGCATGTGGGACATATATGAACTGAATTGAAGTATTTAAATGAAGTAGTCAAAAATATCATTTGTTTTGATCTTTTTTAAAGAAACTACTGCATAAAAGATTGGTATTAAGAACCTAATTAAGAACACTATTGAACAAACCAGAGTATCACACTGGTTAATATAGTAATGGGTGATCATTCAAGTCAATGGTTCAAATCTTTGACTGGGAAGATGGTCATTGTCGGATCATAGACAGGAGTCTATGGGACAGGAGAATATTGGGATCATGCAGAGGCCTTAACACAGCTAACACCCTAAGAGTTGTCCTGGAAGTTGAAATATCTGAATGAGCAATTACCCAACAACTGGAACCCTTGGAAAATGTGTCTGAGTTAGAATCAGAGACAGACCTAACTCCTGACCTGAACACACTGCCCCCCACCCCCCACACCCTCTTCCCCTGGCCCCCTCCTTGACCTAAACCAAATCATCCACCGACATTTCCGCCACCTCCAAAAAGACCCCACCACCAGGGATATATTTCCCTCCCCACCCCTTTCCGCCTTCCGCAAAGACCGTTCCCTCCGTGACTACCGGGTCAGGTCCACCCCCCTACAACCCATCCTCCCACCCTGGCACCTTCCCCTGCCACCGCAGGAATTGCAAAACTTGCGCCCACACCTCCTTCCTCACCTACATCCAAGGCCCTAAAGGAGCCTACCACATCCATCAAAGTTTTACCTGCACATCTACCAATATCACTTATTGTATCTGTTGCTCCCAATGTGGTCTCCTCTACATTGGGGAGACTGGACGCCTCCTAGCAGAGCACTTTAGGGGACATCTCTGGGACACCCGCACCAATCAACCACACCGCCCTGTGGCCCAACATTTCAACTCCCCCTCCCACTCTGCCGAGGACATGGAGGTCCTGGGCCTCCTTCACCGCCGCTCCCTCACCACCAGACGCCTGGAGGAAGAATGCCTCATCGTCCACCTCGGAACACTTCAACCCCAGGGCATCAATATGGACTTCAACAGTTTCCTCATTTCCCCTTCCCCCACCTCATCCTAGTTCCAAACTTCCAGCTCAGCACTGTCCCCATGACTTGTCCTACCTGCCTATCTTCTTTTCCACCTATCCACTCCACCCTCCCCCCCTGACCTATCACCTTCATCCCCTCCCCCACTCACCTATTGCACTCTATGCTACTTTCTCTCCACCGCCACCCTCCTCTAGCTTATCTCTCCACCCTTCAGGCTCTCTGCCTTTATTCCTGATGAAGGGCTTTTGCCCGAAACGTCGATTTCACTGCTCCTCGGATGCTGCCTGAACTGCTGTGCTCTTCCAGCACCACTAATCCAGAATCTGGTTTCCAGCATCTGCAGTCATTGTTTTTACCCCTCCTTGACCTGTATGGACACACAGCAGCCAAGCCTAAACTCATCCTAATCTCTCTGACTCCATGTGGACTTGACAGCCCCTTGGTCAAACCTGGTTGAACTCCCTGCTCTTGATGCCAAGCAACAAACTCCTTGACTAGATGCCACTGATAGGTTCCCAACTCTATTTCCTTGACCTGACTCCACCAACATGCACTAAACATTCACCTACTTACCTGTCACTTTATACTCTGTCTCCCATTTGCCATTCCACCCCCATTTACCTGCTACCCCACCACGTTACCCTCAATCCTTCAAACAATGTGGCACCCTAGTCCTCACCTACTGGGAAGCCTATCCCTTCAGATACTTTGCACCTTTTCTCTTTGGCTGTGATGTTTCAGGATTCAGAACTTTTAAACCTTGAAATATGACAGCAATTGTCATTGAAAAAGGGGTGGATTCAACACCTATC
Source organism: Chiloscyllium plagiosum (assembly GCF_037043375.1). NCBI lineage: Eukaryota > Metazoa > Chordata > Chondrichthyes > Orectolobiformes > Hemiscylliidae > Chiloscyllium > Chiloscyllium plagiosum. The sequence goes on along the minus strand of NW_028270142.1, from coordinate 100,638,200 downwards.
CGTCACTGCTGGCTTCTTGGTTCATGCCAGACCACTTTTGCTGAGAAGGTTCCTAGCCCTTACCTGTGCTTGGAGAATCCTCTCAAGGTAATTTTACACTTTTTTTTTGTCAGATTAGAATCAGAAAGTGGGTTTCAGAACAGGATCGGAAAACCTGGGTCAATGTTGATGAAGCAATCCAAAACTAATTACACATTTTATACGTCCAGGTGGAATCCTCCCAGAACATGGACAATGGCAAGAAATTTGGAAGAATCCATGGGAAGTCCAAGGATGCTTTTCTCGACGTTGAGACTGACGAGTCACATTTTCTAAAGAAATGGTGGAATATCAAAACAGAATTATCACAAGTGGGAGGTCTATTAATGGAGACTGTGATCATTATCACCCTGATTATGACCTAATTTTACCTCATTAACACACAGGCCCTCATTCCCACTTTTTGTGTCTATAAAAAAAGACATGAAGAATTTGAGACATGGAAGTATAAGTGAAGACATAGGGTTGTCTTGCTGTAACTCTACAGGACCTTAGTGACAGCATGTTTGGAGTATTGAGAAACAAGAACAGAAATTGCTAGAGAAATTCAGCATCTGTGGAGAGAAAACAGAGTTAAAGTTTTGAGTCCAGTAATCCTACTTCAGAAAATACTGTGTACACTTTTGATCTCCTTATCTAAGGAAGGATATTCTGATTAAGAAGGGACTACAGGTAGTTCTTCAAAATGAGATAGTTGTGTTCTTGTGCAACCCCGCATTATGGAAAAATCACACTTTAGGTGAATTGGCCATGCTAAATTGCCCGTAGCGTTAGGTGTAGGGGAATGGGTTTGGGTGGGTTTCGCTTTGGCGGGTCAGTGTGGACTTGTTGGGCCAACGGCCTGTTTCCACACTGTAAGTAATCTAATCTAATCTAATCTAAAACCTGCTAGGCCTCATGGAGAGAAATTATGCATGAATCTCACCAAAGATTACTCTTATCCAAGGTATGGGAAGATCCAGTCCCTCGTCATTAGCCTTATATGTTTCATCACTTCAACTGTCGATCTAATTTTTCTTTAAAAGATAAAATATGCCTTGCTTCACTCACTCCTGGTGCCAACGTATTTGAGGCTCAAACAGTTCTGAGTAAAGAAGTTTCCTCTAACATCTCTCCCCATTACTTTGAGACAATTTAAAGCTGATGATTCCTCATTACTGACTCACCAAACAGAGGAAATAATCTTTCGCTATTTAAGAAAAGCTTAGTTTTGTTTTAAAAGTACTGCATCTCAACCTTTTCAGCGCCAATGAAAATAATCTTAATGTTTCAAGTCTCATGTCACATACTTACCAATATTTGGCATCTACCTGGTGAATTGTAAGTTTTCTGACATATAGGTGGCCTTCCTGCATTGTTCCACTTTAAGTGACCGTTTAGTGACCTCTTAGGAGCCTACTTTATAGACCAGTGAGCCTTACTTCTGTTGTAGGAAAGGTTTTGGAAATGATTATAAGAGGTAAGATTTATAATCATCTAGTAAGCAACAATTATATTTCAGATAGTCAACATGGTTTCGTCAAAGGCACGTCGTGTCTCACAAAACTCATTGGGTTTTTTGAGAAGGTGACCAAGAATGTAGATGAGGGTAGGGCAATTGACGTAGTATACATGGACTTCAGTGAAGCATTTGGTAAGGTTCCACATGGTAGGCTATTGGAGAAAATGCAGAGGCATGGAATTGAGGGTGATTCAGCAGTTTGGATTAGAAACTGGCTTTCTGAAAGAAGGCAGCTAGTGGTGGTTGATGGAAAATATTTAGCCTGGAGTCTGGTTAATAGTGGTGTGCCACAAGGATCTGTTTTGCGACCACTGCTGTTTGTCATTTTTATAAATGACTTAGACACAGGCAAAGGTGGATGGATTAGTAAATTTGCAAACGACACTAAAGTCGGTGGAGTAGTAGACAGTGTGAAAGAATGTTACAGGTTGCAGGCGGACTTGAATAAACTGCAGAATTGGGCTGAGAGGTGGAAAATAGAATTTAATGCAGCTAAATGTGAGATGATGCACTTTGGGAAGAATAACAGGAAGGCAAAGTACTGGGTCAATGGAAAGATTCTTGGTAGTGTGGATGTGCAGAGGGATCTTGGAGTCCATGTACATAAATCTCTGAAAGTTGCCACCCAGGTGGATAGTGCTGTTAAGAAGGCATACGGTGTATTAGGTTTCATTCATAGAGGGATTGAGTTCCAGAGCCGCACTATCATGCTGCAACTATACAAAATTCTGGTGCGGCTACACTTGGAATATTATGTACAGTTCTGGTCCCCATATTTCAGGAAGGATGTGGAAGCATAGGAGATTTACCAGGATGTTGCCTGGTCTGGGGGGAAGGCCTTATGAGGAAAGGCTGAGAGACTTGGATCTGTTCTCATTAGCAAGAAGACTAAGAGGGGGTTTGATAGAGACATACAAGATGATCAGATGATTAGATAGGGTAGACAGTGAAAGTCTTTTTCCTAGGATGGTGATGTCAGCTTGTACGAGGGGGCATAACTACAAATTGAGGGGTGATAGATTTAAGACAGATGTCAGAGGCAGGATTTTTACGCAGAGAGTGGTAAGGGCGTGGAATGCCCTACCTGCTAATGTAGTCAACTCAGTCACATTAGAGAGATTTAAACAATCCTTAGATAAGCACATGGATGGTTTTGGGATTGTGTAGGGGGACGAGCTGAGAATAGTTTACAGGTTGGCGCAAAATCGAGGGCTGAAGGGCCTGTTCTGCGCTGTATTGTTCTATGTTCTATGTACTTCTGCCTCACATGTAATTATCTCAGCTCAATGTGAAAGAATGAGCAGCTAGCCTACTCTACAGTTAAACCTGTACAGCATGTCTCTCAGTTAGGGAGGGAGTGCCCATTACCTGTTTTAAATTGTGCATACGGACATGGAACAAGTGCCGGCCATTGACAGTCAAATCTCCTCCCTTGCATCTGAAAAGAAAGATCTATCTGCCAGCAATACACCATTGTTCAAAAGTTTCACAATAAGGCAAGATAGCGTAATATTTTCTGAAAATTTCATTGTACTAAGCAATTTAAAATCCAATTTAAATTCTATGCTGATAGAAGATTTACAACAGATCTAGGCAATGATTTGAAATCAATTTCTCTGTCTGAAGGGTATTATTCTTTGTATTAATTTTGTAAAAGGAATATTATAAGTGTAACTATGCAAAACACACTGAAGGAATTGTGAGCTTAATTATCGATTAACCATTATTCTTATGAAAGAAAATGAACATTTTCTAATAGTTAAGAACGTCAATGAAAGAACTTTGTGACAATTCAACCCCAACACCCTCCCATGTCAAAAGGAAATGGAATAAGATGATGTCAGTGCTTAAAGAGTGAGAAGACCTAGTATCACAAGAAGTTCCATTACTTGCTTCTTTCTGGTGAGGTTAAACATGCAAAAGGCCCTCAATGGTTTACAGTTAAACAACTGAATGATTAACCACCTGGGACACATTTGGCACAGGCCTCTCCCATACCATGAATGAGTATTTGACCAAGACATTGATATAGTTCCAAGCAGTTATGAAGTGACATGTGAATAACTATTCCTTCTTCCACCACACTGATCAGCCTCTTCCTTGGATGCATAAAAAGGCACAAATCTCCTGGATCCAATAGTCCTGACACCAGTTTAGTTGCCCAGTGTCCTGAAGCCCAGAAAATTTGGCTGGACAGTGTTAAATTTAAAGTGCTGGCTGCACATGAGGTACACAGTTTCATGAGAAAAACTACTCTCCAAATCTCCATCACCACCGCTCCCCAACCCACTTCATAAATAAGCAGATTACAGGCTGATTGAACTCAGGATTATTGTCAAGAGGAACTGGAAAATGTACAAAGGGATATCAAATGTTTGGTTAGCTACAAATTGGCAAATGGGGTATAATGTTGGAATATGTGAACATGTCTACTTTGGCAGTAAGAATACATAAGTAGTATACTATTTAAGTAGTGTGATATTGCAGAATACAGGGTTACCAATGGATCTGGGAATGCTGATACATGAATCACAAGAAAATTTATATGCAGGTGCAGTAGTGATTAGGAAGGCAAAGAATGTTGAAACTTATTGAAGGAGAAAGGAAGAAAAAAATAGTGAACTTTTACTACGGTTGTGCAGGGCATTTGTAAGACCACATTTAGAATACTGTGTAGTTGCTTAACCTCATAAGTTGTAAAAAGAGATCTAATTGTATTAGAAGCAGTTCAGGGAAGGTTGAATTGAATCCTTCCTGGGATGAAAGGCATGTCTTACCAAGAACAGGGGAGCAAGTCTGGTCTTGATTTGTTGTAGAAGGTAATGGTTCTGAAAGGATTAATGTTTATGCTACATTGGCTCCATCCATTCTAATAATATTCAACCCAATTTGTGAGTGAGAACAAGAAGCTTTCAGAGAAAGCAGATGAATTTGTATCAGCTCCTTAAGATCTTTGTAATGTATTCATAACTATTGGTACAATAGCTGAAATTTTGCTCTTGCTTTTCCTGCTTTAAGGCACACACGATAGTATGTGTCCTCCACCACTAAACACCAGAAAGACAAAAGACAAAGGAGGATTGATGGCGTCAAATTACCTCCATCAACCCTTACTCAATACTACAAAGTAACTACCGTAGTCATCTGATAAAATATCAGACTTAGAGTTTAGGAGAATGAGATGTAATGAAACATGTGAAATCCTGAGGGTATTTGATAGGGTGGAGTATTGCAAAGATGATTCCTCTTGTGGGCAGGAGGGAGGCAATTTAATAAAAATAGTTCACAGCTTTGTGACTGAGATCAAGATGTTTGTTTTCTCTCAAAGAGTCATTAAATTATGTAATTCTCTACCCCAAGAAAAACTGGGAACTGGGAGATAGTGTGACTTTGGATAGACATGAAGTCTGGAGAAAAGGCAGGAAGACAGGAAAGTGGGCATGGGACCACAATTAGATCAGGCATGAAGAAAGTGGATAATAAAGATTGTAAAGCACTGAGTAGCTCAGCCCTGTTCCTAAGTCCCATGTTCCAGTTATTATAATTTTTAACATTACATTAGTTTCTCAGCTTCATTCCCACAGCTACCTGACGTGTTGATCATTTGTCACATCTTTATATTTCAGATGTCCAATATCAACAGTATTTTGGCTTTAAGCAAGGAATGATTATTGATTGCATGTATTTAAAACTAATGTAGGTGTTATCACAAAATACCAATTTACACAAACGTGTAAAATGTTACACCTGATTAGTTAAGTATCTTTACAATGGGATATATATATACCTTAAAGGGATTGTACCTTAAACCATTGTCCATCATTATCCACCATGAGAAAGGATGTAATGTTTACAGGAGATAAACATTAAATCCTATCCCATGGTGGATAATGATAAACAACAGATTTTGCCACAAAAATGCATAATTTTTTGGACTCAAACACTTCCTGTGGTAGTGAATTCTATAGTGTCACCAATCTTGGAATGAAGAAATTTCTCCTCATCTCAACCCTTAAAGGTTTGATTCTTATCCTTAAACTATAACCCCTTCTTCTGGACTCCCCCACAGTTGGGAACATCCTTCCTGCATCTAATGTGTCTAGTCCTATTAGAAAATTATACGTTTCTGTGACATCTCCCCTCATTCTTCTAAATGCCACTGAATACAACCTTACCCGATTCAATGTCTCCTCATAAACAATCCTGCCTTCAGAGTTAAAACTTCACTGCACTTTCTCTGTGGCAAGAACATCCTTCCTCAGATAGGGAGCCCAAACTGAGCATATTAGTCTAGGTCTGGTCTCTCCAATACCGTGTTTAATTGCACCAAGAGGCCAAGAGGACCTTGTTTCTGTACTCGAATCCTCTCACTATGAAGACCAACATACAGTTTGCCTTCCATATTGCCTGCTGCACTGGCATGCTTATTTTCAATGACTGGTGCATGAGGACACCAGTATCTCATACAACATTCCCCTCTGTCAACTTACAGCCATTCAAATAATAACCTGGCTTCATATTTTTGCTACCTGAAGTATAACCTTTCATTTATCCAAAGTAAATTGCATCTGCCATGTATTTGCCCACCCACAGCCTGTCCAAATCACATTACAACATTTCTACATTCTCCTCACAACTGACCCTTCCACCCAGCTTTGTGTGGACTTATTGGGTCAAAGTTTCCACACTGTTGAGATTCTAATACCTCTTCTCTAGTTAGTTCCTCAATGGATTGGTCCAGAAAACCATCCCACATACACTATTGGAATTTTTCCTCCATGGTATTGTGACTAATTTGAATCACCCAATCAATATGGAGATTATTATCACTCATAATTACAAAATTACAGGCCAGAGTTGTCTACATTGCCCCTCCCCCACCCCCAGTTACGATTGTCTGTATATAAAGTTAAGTTCAAATAATGAACCCAGCCTTTAATTTTACAAATCCTTCATTTAATGTTTCTAATAAACACAACAAGCATATAGATGCTGATGAAACTGGACCCAAAGATCAGTTGTTGAATTATGTGAAATCCTTGTTCGAGGCTTATGATAAGAAATTTGTAATGGTTTAAATTTCAAGCAAAGGAAACCTGTGTTCCAAACTTCTATTGGCGACATTTAGGATGGACAAATATCAACCTATTTTTAACCCAAGCAACGATCAGCAATTCAATCACACAAGGTATTTACATTTTATGCATAGATTTATAGCATATTTCAAGATGAACAGAACAAGGAAATTTGAGCATTCTGGTCAAATCAAGATAGGTGAAATATAACAGTGACTCACAACCTGTTAGTTGATATGAGGAAATCAGCAAATCTATTGACGTAATTGTATAAGTTAAGATTTAGGTTTGTAGACAGTATGGACTAAAGAAAACTAGTCGTGAGAAATTCCATTTATTTGAACTGAAAAATATTCAAAACAGAAACTAGAAAGGATGGGCCATGAAAGGCATGAAATGAGGAAAATGTAAAATCCATACTGAAATAAGAAACATCAGTAAAGAGTGAAAAGGTGTGATAATATTAAGCAAATTAATCAAGAACTCAAAAAATGAGAACTGGTATCCTACACTAATTCTTAAACATTAATCTTAACACAAACAAGCAGGAATTCAAACTAATGATCTTAACCTTATCTTCAGCTACAGTATGGAAAATTCACTTGTAGATCCTTCCCTGCTGTTGAATCTTCCCAGTCTTTCACTTGAATTGTTCCCCAGCAAGAGGGGATAACATCCACTAGCATTGATCTTTTTAAAATTTTGCCACAATTGGACATTGACAGCTTTGTTGACCAATGGACTGAACAAGGAATCACTGCCTTCACTGACAGGTCAAATCTAACTGGAAGAAAAGTCAAAATCAGGAAGGTCCCAAACAGATAAGTATTACGACATTATTTTGACTTTACTTTCAGAGTCAGGTTGAGTGCAAACTGGAAGTGCATGAGCGAGTTTAGGATTTATGTTACTCACTGCACTTTCAGTGAATAAGGGAATCTCAAAACAGCATTGCCCCAATTTAACTGAGTACCAGGCATCAGTCCCATGGTCTTTAACAACAACATTCTATTACCCAACTCTCCATTTGTACCCAGCTGGCCAAATGGTACAACCTCTAGTTTTTAGGGACCAACTGACCTGGAAACAACAAAGCCTGGATGCTAAAAGCATTCTCTTACTAGTCAAAGACAGTTTAGATTACACCCACTTCAGACCCAACATAAGCATCTACCCATCAATATGTAAAATTGTCCAGGTACTTTCTGTACACCAAAAAGGCAGCTAATTACTTCCCCTATCAGTCATCAATAAAGTGATGAAAGAGGACATTAAAGCTGCAGGCAAGCACCGCTTGCTTAGTAATGCCCTGCTGTTCATGCTCTGCTTGAGTTCCACCAGAGAACACATCTCCTGACCTTATTACAGCCTTGATGTATACCATGCACAGAAATTCATCAAATTTCCTTCAACAGCACCTTCCAAACACTACAATCTAGAGGGCCAGAGGCAGCAGTTTCTTGGGAACAATGCCACTTGCAAGCTCTTCAAGCCACTCACCATTCTATCTTGAAACATATCACTATTCCGTCACTCTCACTGGGTCAAAGAACTGCAATCACCTCCCTAACAGCATTGTGGATGTACCTAAATCAGATGGACTGCAGCAGTTCAATGAAGCAGTTCACTACCACATTCTTTAGGGTAGTTGTGGAAGAGCAATAAATGCTGGTCCAGTAGCAAAACCCTTGTCCCCCAGAATGGATGGAAAATAAAGCAAATGATAGGGCAGCAAATCATATTTCAATAAATTTGCAGCAGATTTTCCAAAGTTTTCTGATGTGCGGCCTCTGCAGAAAAGCCCTGCTAATGACAAAAGATTTCAAAGGCCTGACATGAGCTTTATGGAATTGGAAAAAAATATGGTGAATGCCATTATTATTCTGTGTGTAATATAAAGGTAATGATGAAAGGGAAGGTGAAGGAGAAATAAATCAGTTTTAATTGAAGTCCAGGATAAAAAAAATATCATTAATGGACATCAATCAAAAGGTGCAAAACTCACTGTCAAAATAAATGCAAAGTTAATCATGCTTTGTGCTATTTACAGCAAATGCTATACCAACTTCAGAGAAGGGTAGATGTTCAACTAAATAAGGAAATTGCAAAGTTGCTGTCAAAGATTTACCTTGCCGTTATTAGCTTTTCGAAAACAGCAACTCACTGTCTGACTTTTTTTTTAAGTTTGCTCGATGGGCTGAAGCTCCTTTAGATATACCATGCAATCTTAGTAGAAATGTTTGCGATCACAGGCCTCACATGCAAAAACCAACATCAGCACTTTTCTGGTTTCAATCCTGTTTGCAATCAGATGGAAACTGGGGGGGCGGGCGGGTGGTTGCGGGGAGTGGATAGGGACAGGGCTGACAGTAAACAATTGCAGGCCAACTTTCTTGAGTTAGGAGCCCCTTATTAAGTTGAAGGCTGGGCTTCTTGGTCAGATAACAGCCATGGAGAAAGGAGGGGCACTCGAGATGGGATTGAACAAGTGTGAGCCTATTTTGGCAGGCCTCAGGAACTATTATAATCAAGCAATTGTAGTAGGGGACATGGAGAAGGAAACCTAGACAGCTGGAGTGAAGGGCCACTCCTTGCTTTGACTTATAGATACAAACTTGGACATTCTCTTGCAAGCAGTGACAGAGAAGTGCGAGCTCCTCTTCCTGGAGGGTGACAATAGAAACCACTCTCAAAAATAAAGCAGCATAGATAGACCCTACTGAGAACAGTGGAAGATTAATGACTCTTAGGATGATCTGGGCCCAGTGAAGCAATGCAGCAATTCACCATCCTTATTAATTCTGATAAAGTGAGAGCAATGTCAGACAATCAAGGCGGGTCTCAAAGTTTTCATTCTCCAGCAGACCATCATCTAAAGATCTTTAAAGTGTGCACTGGAAAGAATGTGCTGCACGTGGAAAGAATGTTTGTCCCAGTCACTTACCAAGGCTGTCAGCAAGGCTCAGAAACATAGTGATGTTGTGAACTTGTCAGAACTGATATATGCAGCATCTTATGTCAATGAACTGTTGGCATTGGCCATTGAGGCCAGTAATACATTATCTCTTCAACCCCATGGCATCAATCTTCCTTCCCACCTATTTGCTCCACCCTCCTCTCCAACCTATCACCTTCACCCCCACTTCCATCCACCTATTGCACTCCTCATGTCGGGAACAAAATGGGGATACCTCGTGGAGAGGTTGACCGATGCAAAATATGTAGATGGGGTGGCTTATACACTACTTATCCATCCATCCATCCATCCATCTGTCCATCCATCCGTCCGTTTGTCCATCCAGCCATCCATTCATTTATCCAACAATTCGTCAGGACTCATTAGACATTAAAGTAGAATAGGAAGCTAAGTAAAGGTGCAAGGGTACCACTCCTGATCAAACACAGCATCTGTGAAATAGTTAGAGATGATGGCTGAGATCAGGATGTGGAATTAGTTAATGTAGAGATGAGCAATAGTGGGAGAGAGAAGACTGCAATGGCAATGATCAACAGCTCCTGAAATGTAACGCTGATGTAGCAAGAAGTATACAAAAAGAAATGTCAGGTGCTTGCAATAAAGGAATGGAATAATCACAGGTGATTATATTTTATACATAAGTTGTAAAAATAATTTTGATCATAATGGCTTCAAAAAGAAGTTAATACAATGCTTTTGAGATAGTATCTTAGAGCATTGCATTCTGGAACTAACCAGTGATTGAGCTACATTAGAGTCATAAAGTCATAGAGCCTTGGAGCTGGACAGCACGGAAATAGAGCCTTCTGCCGACTCGTCCATGCCAACCAGAAATCCTAAATTAATCTAGTCCTATTTGTCAGCATTTGGCCCATATCCCTCTCAACCCTTCCTATTCATATACTCAGCCAGATGCTTTTTTAAATGTTGTACCAGTCTCCACCACTTCCTCATTGGATACTTGCACCACCCCCTGTGTGAAAAAGTTACCCCTTAAGTCCCTTTTAAACTTTTCCCCTCTCACCTTAAACCTATGCCCTGTAGTTTTGGACTCCACTACCCTGGAGAAAAGACCTTGGCTATTCATCCTATCTATGACTCTCATGATTTTGTAAACTTCGATGAGGTCACCCTTCAACCTCCGATGCACCAGGAAACATAGCCCCAGCTGATTCAGCCTCTTCCTATAACTCAAACCCTCCAACACTAGCAACTTGCATTCCAAGACCCCTTTTTTCGGCAACACTCTTCAGGATTCACTTTTAAGTGTATCAGTTCTGCCCTGATTAGCTTTTCCAAAATGCAGCACCTCACATTTATCTAAATTAAAGTCTATCTGCCGCTCCTCGGCCCATCTGATCAACGTCACATTTTACTTTGAGGTAACCGTCTTTACTGAGTGTAGTGCTGGAAAAGCACAGCAAGTCATGCAGCATCCAAGGAGCAGGAGAATCGACGTTTCGGGCAGGAGTCCTTCATCAGGAATGTGGCTGGGAGCCTCGGGGGTGGAGAGATAAATCGGAGGGGGGCGGGGATAAAGAGAAGGTAGCTAAGACTACAATAGGTGGATGGAAGTGGGGGCGAAGGTGATAGGTTGGAGAGGAAGGTGGGGTGGATAGGTGGGAAGGAAGATTGATAGATGGTACAGGCCATGAGGATGGTGCTGAGCTGGAAGGTTAGAACTGGGGTAAGATGGGGGGAGGGGAAATGAGGAAACTGGTGAAGTCCACATTGATGCCCTGGGGTTGAAGGGTTCCGAGCCACTTCTACCCCACTTCCATCCACCTATTGCACTCCTGGCTACCTTCTCCCCAGCCCCATCCCCCCTCCCATTTATGTCTCTACCCCCAAGGCTCCCAGCCACATTCCTGATGAAGGGCTCCTGCCCAAAACATTATTCTTCTGCTCCTTGGATGCTGCATGACCTGCTGTACTTTTCCAGCACAACGCACTTACGACTCTGATCTCCAGCATCTGCAGTCCTCATTTTCTCCAAACCTTCTTTACTATCCACTACACTTCCAATTTTGGTGTTATCTGCAAAATTACTAACTATACCTCCTATGTTCACATCCAAATCATTTATATAAATGATGAAAAGCAGTGGACCCAGCAGCGATTCTTTTGGCACACCACTGGTCACAGGCCTCCTCTCTAAAAAGCAACACTCAACCACTACCCTCTGTCTTCCATCTTCAAACCAGTTCTGTATCCAAGTGACTAGTACTCCCTGTATCCCATGAGATCTGACCTTGCTAACCAATCTGCCATGCGGAACCTTGTCGAAAGCCTTACTGAAGTCCATATCCACCTCTCTGCCTTCATCAATTCTCTTTGTTACTTCTTCAAAAAACTTCAAAATTAAGTTAGTGAAACATGATTTCCCATGCAAAAAAGCCATATGACTATCCCTATTCAGTCCTTGCCTTTCCAAATATATGTAAATCCTAGGTTTGTGCAAAGTGACAGAATTAATTAATTAAAGTTCCTCTAGGTTACAGTGACTATAATACAATTGAATTTTACATCGAGTTTGAAGGGGATAGAAGTGAGTCTAAGTCTAGAATTTTAAACTTAATAATACTGGAATGAAAGCAAAAGTGAACTGAAATATTAAACTAGGAGATAGATCAAAAAAGAAGCATTTAAAGAAATATTTCTGAATATCAGAATAAGTAGGTTCTGACTTGAAAAAGAAAACTTCCAAGAGGATAACACGCTATCCATGTTTGACTGACAAAATTAAGAACGTATCAAGCAGAAGGAAAGTTTATAATTGTGTTGCTGGCTCCTTCCATGTCAATTTGGTCTGGAGAGATGGCTTCCTGTTGCCAATCCTTAGAAAGAGACCATCCATTCTGTCCTGAACAATGGGGGCTCTTGCTGACTGGTCTGAGTCATCCCTGGAGGGGAACAGAGTGGTCACTGACATGGACTGATTGAGTCTTCTGACCTGTAAGTGAAGGGCTGTCTGGTTGCCCATTAAATATAGTGCTTGGAACTTTGATGCCAGAAGGTCCCAGTGAGGATAAGAATTTTCTATCCTCCTCCCCTATAAGATGTTCTGATTTCTGCAATAACGAACTGAGAACAGAGTGATTAGATGAGAAATCCCACCACACTCTCAGGCAGAATTCTGCTCCTGATTCCATATTAGTCTCCATGTAGGAGTATTACATTCATTGTTTTCATGAGAACCCCTGTTCCCCACAATCTGCCCGCAGTCCTCGATGGTTTTGATAGGCCCCCAAGTTCTCGGCAGTTTCAATAGGCCCCGGTCAGTGGCAGTGATGAATTCATGAACCAAGAAGCTATGCAATGAATAAAGAAATGATATTTGTTTAATATCGTGACTGTGATTTTTATATAATTTACTTAATTAAATGGTACTGTTTTGTGGTGACTCATGCATATTTTGCATATTTTAGAAAGAAAATTATCTATCTATCTATCTATCTATCTATCTATCTATCTATCTATCTATCTATCTATCTATATATCTATCTATCTATCTATCTATCTATCTATCTATCTATCTTCAAATAGTTCCAAGAGACAGCAAACAGATCAGAGAAGCCAAGCTATGGCAAGTCTATTCAAAGAGAAGAAGGCCATGGGAGAATAACTAAGAACAAGCTATTGTCATTGAACTGATTAAGTCGCAAACATTTAATTGGACTCCCTATACTGAGGTGAACCCCAAAAATGAAGAAATGATCTATTGACAATATCTACATTCGCTGAAAAGGATTGCTTTATTCTACCAGCAAAAAGGAAATCTGTAACTATAGAGAAGTATTGAACCTGTTTTCTAATCATACCATCACTGAAACACCTTCAAATGACAGAAGTCAGTAAATTTTGTGAATATTGACAACAAGAATGAGTAGTATAACCCACTGAAGTTCTTTGAGGAATCTCTAAGTGAAGTCATTTAAAAGGTAAAACTCATTTGCATTGTTAAAGCAAGTTTGAATTTGTTATCAGAAGATGAGATGGCACAAGTTCAAGTGAATATTCAAATTCTTTATTTTCGAGATTTGAATTGCCAGTAGCAGTGACACTAAGGAATCAAAAATCCTCCAGGACCATGACAGAAATATTTGTTGCACCTGGATAATAATCTCAGAGGGTGAATAAAGACATCCAAACTAATCAAAAAGTTGAAGTAAAGAGTTTCTATAGTTCAACACAGATCTATCAGCAGACTGAGAATGAAGATTTGTTTGCACAAAATAAGGATGAGCTGCACATAACTCAATAGGAGTCAGTTCCAGTGGTGGCTGGAGTGTCATGTGTCTTGTTGGAATTGCTGTCAGCAGAGCAGACCCATTTTTTTTCTTTTTTATAGTTATCATTTGCACCTATTTTATATATCTGTCACTCATTTGCCACTATTATCACTGCCTTTATCTTTTACTCTGAGCATGCAACACCATCTGTTCCACTTGCTCCCACTCTGTCTACTATAAAATCTATAATTTTATAGTTAGGTATTTTTTCCTCCAATACAATCCAAGCAATTCCTCTACTGAATTCAATAAACTTCAGTTCTACCCTTATTCTAGTCTTTTTTTTTAACGAGCCTCCAATAAATGGTTAAATATTTCAGAACTTTTCCAAAAGAAGGGGATATTGGTACAAGTACAAAGTTTATGGGATTTGTATTCACAATTCAGAGGATATGTTTACACTTTGAACAAAAAACATGGTCTTGCCACATGTAGAGATATAATTGGTACCACAGGAAGATTTCAGAACTACTTTTCATCCACCTTCCCTTAGCAAACTATGAATAAGTTATGTAGCTAATTAACATCCAATTAGAAAAATCATGGTCATCAAAATAATAATACAAATCCATTGTTTCCAAACTGTACAAGCAAAAAACAAAGCAGCAGTAGTCTGAGACACAGTGGGTAACCCAACTTAATGAGTACAAACAGTATAGCTGTAAATTAATTGAAGCCAGGATTATGTGACAGACAGCTAGTTTCATCCTAATTTACACCTTTGACCTCACTGGTGTCAGTGGCTGATTAAACTTTAGTTGATTGTAGAAGTATAGGGATGATACAAGATCAAGAAAGACAATTGCTGTTCTGACAGTTGTTAAATTTGGGTTACGTCTGTCTAAACCCAATCACATGGTAAAATTAAAGTCATGGCAGAATAAACCCACTGACTCAAAAGTTGATTAAATAAATACCAATTATTATCTGAACTTGTTAGTTAGTATATTTGTGAAAACATTGTGCTCAGATTACAAACGGGCAATTCAAAACAAAATCATATATGTTTTGTACAAAGTAATGGTCACAAAGGAATGGACAATTTACCAAAACAAGATAAATTCAGATGCAAAGTGATGCACAAAATGAAAGAATTTTATTGTTTGAGCATTGAATAATAAAGTGCTTTATGAACAAAATTTAATTTCAAAATTCCACTAATTTATACTTATTTCCAACTACATTTGTATATGAGATTTCCAATCTCATTAATTTTACCATCTGCAAGGTAAAGTTGAATTGCTTATTTTCTTGAAGGCCCAAAATCTTCCCCCAGTTTTGGTTTTCAAAAACTGCACACCATACTTTACTCTTTCTACCCTGTTAAATTTACTGAGACAGTTACTGACATCTTTGTAATCCAATACAAATACATTTATATCTCAGATAAGTGGATATAATAGTAACAGAGAAAGGAGACCAAAATTTTCTTCCCTACATGAAAGACTTACAGAGACTAATCAAGATAATATGGGCGGCATGGTGGCACAGTGGTTAGCACTACTGCCTCACAGCGCCAGAGACCTGGGTTCAATTCCCACCTCAGGCGACTGTGTGGAGTTTGCACATTCTCCCCGTGTCTGCGTGGGTTTCCTCTGGGTGCTCCGGTTTCCTCCCACAGTCCAGAAATGTGCAGGTTAGGTGAATTGACCATGCTAAATTGCCCGTAGTGTAAGGGGCAGAGGTAAAATGTAGGGGAATGGGTCTGAGTGGGTTTGCACGTCGGTGTGGACTTGTTGGGCCGAAGGGCCTGTTCCCACGCTGTAAGTAATCTAATCTAATCTAAGATAAATTGAACTCGACATGGCAAGTTCTATCAGAATTGAAGTAACTCGAGTATCTTCTTCATTTGGCAAGAATTGAACCTGACATATATCCTTAATCAACTTTATTACTTTAATGAACCAGGTACAGATGTTTTGGAAAGCAATTTATAATTATTATATAACTGCAAACAATTTTTTATACATTTTCCAGCAATGGTCTAGGCACCAAAAGGGTATATCTGCAGTTCTTCCTTTTACAATTTACAGATTAAATATTCCATTCTAGCTATACAAGTGTTCTTTCTAAGGTGTTTCAGTGTTGATGTGATAAAGTACTTGACTTCCAACAAGTAGGTCATTAATTCAATTCCTGAAGCTACCTGTCACTCTAAGTTGTTAGACAGTCAGATGCATTTTATGAGTTTTCAATTCAACAGATACAATCACAAGGAAAACATTGAGAGAAGAAAGTGGAAATAATCCTCTTATATTTTGTAGTACCAATTAAACAATGTATGCTCCTATCCAGGCATGGGGTAAATATTATCATTCAGTGGCATCTTCACAGCACAGAATATCTTGGTATTCTTGGCACATTGTAGGAAAAATGTGGGTAGAAAATTTTCCAGGAGAAAATCAGGGTGAAAAAATAGAGCACTCTCCCTGTTGCACCAACATAATCATTCATTCCTGATTTTATGAGTGAATGAGAATGTAAATTGAACAGAGGTTGCTCTGCCTAGCTTGTTCTTTCCCCCATGTAAAATCTGGCCCATCATTGTCCTTAACTCATATATTTAATCTCGTTTTAGATTTCATTCATCCTCAGCTAAACCTAAATTTTTAATGATGAGTTATTAGAAATATCACTAAGCTGTAAAATAAATAAAACCATTATGAATGAAAATCAGGCACCCATTGCCAATATCTGATTCTTTTAAAATTCATTCATGTGATGTGAATGTCACAGGAAGGACTGACAGTTATTGCCAGTATCTAGATACCTTGAAAATATGTTGATGCTGGTTTTCATTTGAATTGTCTATGAACTATTGTGGTATTTGTGAGTAGAAAAATGTGGTCAATATTTTCTTCACTGCATACAAGGGTCTATTTGGTTTATAGTGGTACAACAATGATCCCTAGCAAGTCTTAACAAAAAACAAGAAGCTTTTCTCTGAACAAGGTGTAGTTCATTATATGATAGTAATCAGGCACAAATTACATTAGCCAGTTAGACATTGTTGCTAAGACTATCATCCATTCATACCTCTATCCAAAGCAATTCTCTCAAGATTGTATGTCAACATCAGATTGGGTGGAGTTGACCCCTTTCAGAACCATTCTCTTATATATCATCTTCCCCAAGCAGTTTTCCCCATGGTTATTATTTGTACGCTCACATACATAATTATATTCGTCATGACTTCATCCCAAGCACCACCACACTAATACAACATCTCAAACTTACATATGCAGTCTGGGTGATATGGTTACATACAACACTATTAAATTACATCCCTAGTTGCCAGGCTGACTAATTGAATGACTGGCTGTTTGATTGCAGACTAACTGGAAGCAAAGCTTGACGGTCATAGTTGTTGTTCTGACTCTAAGCATCTGTCCAGTGACATATCAGAGGGTTTGGTGCTGGGTCCTTTGTTGTTAGTTGTTACATTATTGATCTAGATGTGAATGTAGGAGGTATGAACATAGATTCACAGATGTTATGAAATTGGTGGCATGAAAATTAGTGAGGAGGAAGGACTACAGGATGTTATAGATGGGCTGGTCAACTGGGTAGAACAGTAGGAAAGGGAGATTCATCCTGAAAAGTGTGAGATGCCAGATTTGAAGGATTAGCAAGGCAAGGGACTCCATGATTGGACACAAGGCAATAAAGAGGATCTAAGGGATATTAGTGCATACATCCATATGCCCTCGAAGTCAGTAGGACAAATGAGTAAGGTTATTAAGAGATTTATGGAATTCTTACCTTTATAAGCCAAGGCATTGAATAGAAGAACAGGAAAGTTATGATGGAGTTGTGTAAAACAATAATAGTGTGTAAAACATGACATATATGCTATGATTAAAATGGTAGATAACTATGCATATTATTTCCTTTATGGGAAAATGGAGATTGTTGCATTTTATTGCACATCTGTTTTTGCCTTTGAAAATGTGGTGTTTTCTTGAATTGCTCTAATCTATGTGCTGTAGTTGCATCCCTAATGCTGCTGGGGAAGGAGTTCCAGGATTTTGTCCCTGCAATAATGAAGGAGCAATAATACATTTCTAAATCAGGACGGTGTGTGACTTTGAGGCAGTGGAGTGACTCCCCTCTCCATTTAAGGGCAATCTCCCTGCAGCAAGCCAGGAGATCAGCGTTCAAGATAAATATCCCATGATCTTCTGCAGGAAGTAACAGCTCCTACTGCAGACCAAATAATCCAACCAGAGGCATTTTCCTTCACTCCCAAAAGTACAAAGTTGGGATAATAGCTCTGAGCAGGACTGGAATATGAAATGTTCCACATACCCCAGAAGAATCAGCATGTAAGGCGGGTACCCATAGCAACACATTTCATTTGGAAGAATTTAAAGGAAATTTGTTTGATGAAAATACAGGTTCAGCTGAGTGGAGGAGGACAGTAGTGAAATGAGACTATTTGGGTGACCATTCAAGGAAGAAGCAGAAATCCTGAAACTGTTCTGGTGGATTTGAAGGTTTTGAGAAACAGCAAGTACAAAGTGAAGAAGAAGAATGCAATCCCTTTGCCCAACAGAAATTTGAATTTAAATGCATGCCATTGAGTTCACTTTCATTTTGACACGTCCTCACAGTCTCTGATCCGCCTCTACAGCGCACACTGTGGCTGCCTTAGGTGATCTGATTTGGCTGGAAATATCAGGAACCCATCTGTTCTCCTCTCTATGATGGAAATCACAGAGACAGTCAATTTAAAGTCTACCTAGGGGAGGATTGCACCACTGGAGCTCAACAAAAAAATGCACAAACCCATTTCATCCCAATATTAGGGACCACAGACTGCAGGAAAATTCAATCCTTGGACCTTCTGGCTTCCAACTAATGCTTTTTATTTACAACAAACAAAATCAAATCATGCAAGTAAAATAAATGACAGGTCACTGACTGACACTGAACAGCAGTGACATTTAATACGTGTGCATATCCACAAAGTGGTTTATGGTGAGTCAGAGCCATAACTATCAAAAAAGTAATGAATGACAAAGAGGAAATACACAAGATCAAACATGCAATAAGTGACAATCATGACAAACCAAAGACATTTTGCAATTAAAAAAATCCATAAAAATTCATTTCAAAGTAGGCAACCTTATTAAGGCTTCACAGCTAAGGTTGGTTCTCCTTTCCAAAGTGTGATTGCTTGCATTTAGATTAAGCAGTGTCAATCAGTCATGAACATGCAGTGTCAGTTGGTTGATTTTTACGTGGTAGCAGGACATAGATTGTTTTTATTTAATATAATCCTATTACCCATCCAATAGAAACTTGTTAGTTTGATTGTATGGGAGTGAGTGTCCAAGCATTTAAATTTGTTTGTCTGCAACAAATCTAATTATAGCTGACAAATTTCAATTGGGTTGATAGATTGTTTAATGAATCTGAAATGGCTTCTTGTCTGTCCATCAGGCTATGTCCATCGATAAAACAAATGAAGCCAGAAAGGCACTTCTATAAATTTTGTCTCTAAAGCTCTAATACCAGTTGAAAATATATCTTTAGAGTCTTCAAATCTACCAGCGAAAGGATATTGGCTCACAAAATTAAAATCATTGCAGATGCTGGAAAAATTAAATAAAACAGAAGTGTTGGAATCTCCAAACTATTATCCACAGTTGCAGTAATATTTATGTATAAGTAATAATGAGATATCATTAACATTGTTGTTATTTTAATAGAAAACTATGGATCAATGCCTGAAATAAAAGCAAATATGCTGGAAAACCTCACATATTTGGCAGCAGCTGCAGGTTGAGAAACAGATTTAATATTTTAGTCTAACATGATTCTTCTTTGGAATTGAAGAGAAGTATAAATATAATGAATTTAATACTATAGCAAAAAAGGTGAGGAGATCAAAGGTAGGTTTGTCAGAGACATTAAATGACAGTATGTCATGGAACAAAAGGCAAAGATAGTGGTGATGGCTGTTGTGATAATGCTGATCCTTCAACAAGTTCTTGGCTTTTTTTTTCAGAGGTCGTAAAAGACACAAACTCTGAAAAGTCTGAGTTGAAGGGTTTTAGGACCAACTTGATTATAGCTAACAGATACTGCCTCAGAAAAAGGCTTTCAAGTTTAACAAGAAACACTTGTACAATGAAAGGGGAGTGGCTACTTTTTCCCGCTCAGCTTTTGTTCGGTTTGATTTGGTTTTGGCAGGTTGGCTGTTCACTGAAAGCAGGCAGGCAGCTGTGAAGCTGCTGGACCCAAAGAATCCATGCTGACCCTCCCTCTCTCTCTGACATCTCCCCCTGTAAGAGCGTGGGTTTGATTTTACCTTTTGCGTCAAGGGGTGTTTACGGGGATTGTTGCAAGTATTGGATTAGCATCATTACATTGGGATGATCTGTTGGGTTTTGGATAAGTTGTTATTCAGTATTCTGTTCTTTTTTATTTGTGTTTCATTTGGTAATCTTGTAAATAAATTCCGTTTTGTTTAAAACTAAGTGGTTTGCCAGCTATATCCCGCCTGGAACATCCACGTTACACTTGTTTAAAACAACTAGCAAGGTTAGGGTCTTGGCTACTTTGTTGAAATGTTTTGAGGGGGTCTGGCCTGGTCCATAACAGTTGTAATAAAGAAACAGGATTGGATCAGCATAAGTGTTAATGGCAGAATAAAGCATAGTTTTCCAGTTTCCCGGCTCTAACTGCCTCCTTATTATTTTGCACTCCCTGTCTCTCAACACCTTCAATGCACTTGTATGGTCTCAGGATTTCTGCTTCTCCTTAGAATGATAGTGCAGTCTCTCTTCCATCACCATCCACTTCTACTTGGCTGAGCTTGTATTTTTATTGAACAATTTTTCTTTTACTTGTCTCACTTCTTCGAGATAGAATGTGTTGCTATGGGTACCCATGTATGCCCTATGTACCAATTCTTTTGTGTGATTTGTGGAACATTCTTTGATCTAGTCCCACTCAAGGCTATTACCTGTGCATGAAGTCTGTATCAGTATTGTTTTCACACGTAGGCCAGAATTGAACAAAATGATCAGTTTTGCTTCCAATTTCACTCTACATTAATCATCACATGGTCCTTCTCTAACGTTTCATAAAAAGCAGGAAAGCATGGGGACAGCAGCTTCGTAGAGAGCAGGAGGGAGACTGAGAATAGCAGCATCTGAAACAATGTGAGAGAGAGCAGGGAAAGCAACTTCATAAAAGGCTGGTAAGAGAATGGGGTCAGCAGCTTCTGAAGCTGTATGAGAAAATATGGGACAGCAACTTCACAAAGAGAAGAGCAGACCAGTATGAGAAGGGCAGTGGTAAAGGTAGATAAAAACCAACAGCAGAGAGCCCCTTCATCCTGTTTCTACTTGTCAGAGCCAAAATGTGGCTGGTGGCAATTTCTTACATGTCTCTTTTAAATGGTAAAGTGATTAAAATCATAGAGTTATCTTCACAGTGGAAGAATACAATTTAGAAGTTCACTTTTAAAACTTTTAATATCCAATTTAATCATTAAATTGAATAGAAATGACTGGAAAAGCAAGATGTTGGAGCAAAATGTAGAAGTTTGTGATCTGTGATGACAATATTTGCAGCGTATGTTGACTGCGTTAGGCGCTTCGGTTCTGAGTTGATCGGCTGGAGTCTGAGCTGTGGACACTGACACCCTTCAGATAAGGGGAGACATGCCTAAACATTGTGTTTCAGGAGGCAGACATACCCCTTCTTTAATTGCATGAAATTTAGTCTGTGATCAGGGACAGGTAAGTGCTTGTGAGTGAGGCAGGCATGTGGATCCAGAATTTGGCTTTGGAGGTTTCTCAGCCAGTGCCCTGGTCTATTATACTCAAGGTTTTTGCTCCTGGTGCAGATGAGGTCACAGACTTCAGGGAGGATGATCAAACTAACCAAAGCTCTATGGTCCAGACCACCAATCAAGTTTGGGAGAAAAGAGAAATTAGCAGTTACAGGGTATACCATTGTTAGGGGAATAGATACTGTTCTCTATATCAAAAATAGAGAATACTGAATGCTGTGTTGTCTACCTGGTGTCTAGGTTTAGGACATCTCCTCTGGACCCAAAAGGAATTTGGAGTGGGAGGGAAAAGAGCCTGCTGTCATATTTCACATTGGTACCAACAACACAGGTGGAACTAGGAAAGAGGTTCTGCTGAGGGATTATGAGCAGACTAAGGTTAAATTAAAAAGCAGAATGACAAATAAATAATCTCTGCAGTATTACATAAACCACATGCAAATTGGCATAGGGTAAATAAAATTAGTGAGCTAAATGCATGGTTCAAACTTTGATGTGGGAAAAATAGGTTCCTGTTCATTGGGCACTTATACCAGTACTGGAAAAAAAGTTGTCCCATTGGGACAGGCTGCATTGAGCCATGCTGGGACCATTGTCCTGGTAAATCACATCATTAGGCTTGGAGGTAGCATTTTAAACTAATTAGTGGGGACAGGGTTCAATTGAAGAGAAGTTTAAAAAAAACAAAAAAGAGACAAGAGAGCAGAAGCGTAAAGTCGTGAAGAAGTGAAGAATAATCAAAATTTGACAGCAAGGGATAGAAAATGTGTGCAGAAGAGTAAAATATAGATTAGTACCAGAGTAAACAATAATAGTAAGAAGTCAAAACTTAAGGCTCTTCATCTGAATGAATACAGCAAGATAAATGATTTGATAGCACAAGTAGAAATAAATGAAGATGACTTGATAGCAAATACAGAGATGCAGTCGCAGGGTGACCAAGACGGGGAACGTAATTTCCAAGGGAAAAAAATGTTCAAGAAGAATGGGCTGAAAGGAAAAGGATGTAGGAGCAGATTATTGCAGACGCTGGAACCTATACTGAAAACAATAAACACTGGAAATCACAACGGGACAGAACAGCATCCATGGAGAGAGAGGGCAAGCCAATGTTTACAGTCTAAATGACTTGTTTTTCATCAGGATATAGGGTAGCTTTGTTAATAGAGTAGTGATATAGATGCAATAGATCATATGTAGAATCAGTTTGGCTGGAAATAAGGAAAGAAGGCTATTGCTCCCAAATTGTTTTCCCTTATTTTGAGGTCTGTCCCAGAATTGCTTCCACATGTAGGGTGGAATAGGGAAAGAAAGGGAAGTAAGTCCCCAAGAGTTGCCTCATTATCAGACCAATATAAACTAAGAAACATAGAAGGTGTTAAGAAAGCACTACAATTTGCATGAGTGATTTGTAGCTTCAAGCTGACAAAAAAAAAACAGATTGGCAAAGGTAAAGATAATAACCAGGGATTGGTTTTGAGAATAGTACATTCCACAACCTACCTGGGAACAGGCTAATTCAAATCTAGTACTATGTAATGAGGTACAATTAATGAGATCCTGTAATTAAGGATCCCCTAGATGGTAGCAATCACAACATGTTAGAATTTCAAATTCAATTTGAGTGAGAGCAAATTGGGTTCCAAACCAGCATTCTCAACGTAAATAAGTACAATGAATTATGAAGAAAGATGTACCTAAGGTGGGCTAAGAACATAGACAAACAAGAATGTCGGTGGGTGAACAGCAGCAGACACTTCAGCAGCTATTTCACAAATGAGCAAAAAAAAAGATTCTGATTAAAAGGTCTCAGCAAGATGGATGGTGGTTAACAAAGGTGGCCAAAGAAAGTATCCAATCAAAAATCAAGGTTTAAAAATTCTCAAAAACAAGTGGTTGATCAGAGGTTTGAAATTTCTTTGGGAACTGGCAGTGTCTGACAAGAAAAGCTAATAAAGGTAGTGAAAATTAATTATGGAAGTAAACTGGCAAGATGGAAACAACCAGTAAGAGCCTCCACAGGTACCTCTAAAGAATAGCTAAAATGGTGGTGAGATCTCTGGAGGATGTGACAGGGGTTGGGGGAAAAGGAGCAACTGAGCTTGGTTCAGGGCTGGGTTGCTATGCTCGAATTGGGGATAAGGAAAATTCTGGGCTCAGGTTGGAGGAGTAGAGTTGCTGATTTTGGGTTAGGATGGCGACATGGCTGTTAGTCTAATTGAAGAGTGACAGTTATGCATTATAAATAAATAAAAGAACATATTGCAACTAACTGAGAGAAGGTTAAAAAAGAGGGAATACCTCCTCACCTGGTCATGGCAATATTTCTTGTTCAAAGTATGTCCTTTCTCAAGAATTTTAATTGATATTTGTATCATTATGGAAACTTTCTTCATAGGGTTTTCCATATTATTCATACATTTCTTAATTGTTGTGGTTCTGTTTGCCGAGCTGGGAATTTGTGTTGCAGATGTTTCATCCCCTGTCTAGGTAACATCCTCAGTGCTTGGGAGCCTCCTGTGAAGCGCTTCTGTGATCTTTCCTTCGGCATTTGTAGTGGTTTGAATCTGCCGCTTCCGGTTGTCAGTTCCAACTGTCCGCTGCAGTGGTCGGTACATTGGGTCCAGGTCGATGTGCTTATTGATTGAATCTGTGGATGAGTGCCATGCCTCTAGGAATTCCCTGGCTGTTCTCTGTTTGGCTTGTCCTATAATACTATTATTATAGTGTCCTATAACACTACTATTATAGGACAAGCCAAACAGAGAACAGCCAGGGAATTCCTAGAGGCATGGCACTCATCCACAGATTCAATCAATAAGCACATCGACCTGGACTCAATATACCGACCACTGCAACGGACAGTTGGAACTGACAACTGGAAGCGGCAGATTCAAACCACTACAAATGCCGGAGGAAAGATCACAGAAGCGCTTCACAGGAGGCTCCCAAGCACTGAGGATGTTACCTAGACAGGGGACAAAACGTCTGCAACACAAATTCCCAGCTCGGCGAACAGAACCACAACAACGAGCACCTGAGCTACAAATCTTCTCACAAACTTTGAATACGTTTCTTAAGATTATATTAGGTTATTAAATTACAACTTCTTAGACTTTTTTCAATAGGATCAACTCTAATTCTGCAAGACGACATGGAGCATAGACCTAACTTATTCAGCTTTTCCTCAGAAAAGACAACACTTTCATTTCTGACGTGAACCTAGTGAGCTGTCTCTGAACTGCCAACACAAGTATATTCCTTCTTAAATGGAGAGCCCAAAACTGCCCATAGTATGCTTGGTCTATCCCCACCAATGCCCTGGACAGTTGTAGCGAAACTGACCTAATTTTATGCTCCATTCTGCTTGCATAAAGTTGATCATTCAACTTGATTTCCTGATTATGTTGTGCATCTGTAAGTAAATGTTTTGAGTTTCACACATGAGGTATACAGATCCCGTCTGTGCAGCACAATTCTCCCATGTCTCTCTTTCCTTCTCTCCCTCTATTTAAGTGACGTCTTGTTTATCTGTTGTCCACTAAAGCGGAGGTCATGTTATTTTTCCAAATTTTGCACCATCTGCCAGATTATAGCTTGCTCACTTAAACCATTTAAAACTGCCTGCAGACACTTTGGAAAAACTTGGATCAGTGGTGGTCCAAAGGGATTGAACAGTCTAAGTATGTGGATCCTTAAAATGTCATAGAATCCCTGCAGTATGGAAAGAGGTTATTCAGCTTATTGAATGTGCAGAAGAGCATCGCACCCAGGCCCAGCATCCCCATCCTATCCCCATAGCCCCACATTTACCATGGCTAATCCACCTAGTCTGCATATCTTTGCACCATGGGAGGAAACAGAGCCCCCAGCAGAGACCCATGCAGACACAGGGAGAATGTGCAAATTTCACAAAGGTAGTAACCCAAAGCTGAAATCGAATGTGGGTCCCTGGAACTGTGAGGCAGCATGCAAATCACAGAGCCACTCTCCTTGCCATGGTAAAGTACAAGAAAAATGGCACTCTGGCATTTATATCTAGAAGACAAACTAACACAACATGCAAAAAATAAATTGGAAAAGTTTCCTGTTTGACCTAGAAGTAGAGAATAAGCAAGAACAGACAAGAGAGAGAAAAATAGGGGAACATGCAAGCAGTAATGACTATAATATTAGATGCTTTAAGGTGATGGCAGAGAAGGATGTAAGTACAAACATATTAGGCTATTAGATTGCAAATAAGCTGATTTTAAGCATCTAACAATACAACTTAGGAAATTAAAATAGACAAAAATATTATCAAACAATATATAACATCAATGATAAGCAGTTTTACAGAGCAGAGAAAAATATGTTCAGCTAAAGGAATAGAACAAATCAACAGTAGGAAAAATCTATGAATGAGTAATACATAAAGTAACAGTTGAAAGAGGCACACATTTGATACATTTATGAAGAGAGAATTTTTTTAAATGTTGAGGTCAAAGATGTAGCTAGGAAGCAAAGAGAAACAATGGAATTAAATTATCAATGAATATAGAGCAAGATAGGATAAAAGGAAGGCTGTGATGGTAATAGACCAGTTAAGCAAAAATGTTCCATTGGTAATGATAGGGAGACAGATGAAGTGTTTTGTTTCAGTATTTAGCTGAACATGGATCAATTGGATGAATGATCAGATAATTGCATTTTAAATAAAAATCGAAATGTATTGAATAACCTAAGCAAACTCAGAGAGCAGAAAGCTCCTATTCCGGATGACATCTTCATCATTGAAAAATGATTAGGGAAAAAAAAACCAAGGCATACTACAACTATATATTTAATAACTCATTAGAAAACCAGCAGAAGACTGGCAGATAGTTAATTTATTTCATATGTTTAAGAAGTGGGACAAAAATGTGCAGTGAATTATAGGCCAGTCAGCTTAATATTGCTGATAGGAAAAGTAATGGAAAACCTACTAAAAGAGTGAATTTAAGCACGTCCATAACAAGACTCATAGAGTCATAGAGTCACAAAGATGTACAGCACGGAAACAGACCTTTCGGTCCAACTTGTCCATGCCGACCAGATATCACAAACCAATCTAGTCCCACCTGCCAACACCAGGCCCATATCACTCCAAACCCTTCCTATTCATATACCCATCCAGATGCCTTTTAAATGTTGCAATTGTACTAGCCTCCACCACTTCCTCTGCCAGGTCATTCCATATGCGTACCATCCTCTGCATGAAAATGTTGTCCCTTATGTCTCTTTTATCTCTTTCCCCTCTCACCCTAAACCGATGCCCTCTAGTTCTGGACTCCCCGATCCCAGGGAAAAGAATTTGTCTATTTATCCTATCCATGCCCCTTATGATTTTATAAACCTCTATGAGGTCACCCCTCAGCCTCCAATGATCCAGGGAAAATAGTCCCAGCCTATCAGCCTCTCCCTATAGCTCAAATCCTCCAACCCTGGCAACATCTTTGTAAATCTTTTCTGAACCCTTTCAAGTTTCACAACATCTTTCTGATAGAAAGGAGACCAGAATTGCACGCAATATTCCAACAGTGGCCTAACCAATGTCCTGTACAGCCGCAACATGACCTCCCAACTCCTGTACTCAATACTCTGACCGATAAAGGAAAGCATGCTAAATGCCTTCTTCACTACCCTGTCTATCTGCAACTCCACTTTCAAGGAGCTACGAACCTACATTCCAAGGTCTCTTTTTTCAGCAACACTCTCTAGGACCTTACCATTAAGTGTATAAGTCCTGCTAAGATTTGCTTTCCCAAAATGCAGCACCTTGCATTTATCCAAATTAAACTCCATCTGCCACTTCTCAGCCCATTGGCCCATCTGATCAAGATCCTGTTGTAATCTGAGGTAGCCTTCTTCGCTGTGCACCACACCTCCAATTTTGGTGTCATCTGGAAACGAATGAACTACACTTCTTTTGCTCACATCCAAATCATTTATATAAATGATGAAAACTAGTGGACCCAGCACCGACCATTGTGGCACTCCACTGGTCACAGACTTCCAGTCTAAACAACAACCCTTTACCACTACCATATGTCTTCTACCTTCAAGCCAGTTCTGTATCCAAATGGCTAGTTCTCCCTGTATTCCATGAGATCTAATCTTGCTAATCAGTCTTCCATGGGGAACCTTGTCGAACGCCTTACTGAAGTCTAGATAGATCCCATCTACCACACTGCCCTCATCAATCCTCTTTGTTACTTCTTCCAAAAACTCAATTGAATTTGTGAAACATGATTTCCCATGCACAAAGCCATGTTGACGATCCCTAGACAGTCCTTGCCTCTTCCAAATACTTGTACATCATGTCCCTCAGGATTCTCTCCAACAACTTGCTCACCACCAATGTCAGGCTCACTAGTCTTTAGTTCCCTGGCTTGTCCTTACCACCTTTCTTAAACAATGGCACCACGTTAGCCAATCTCTAGTTTTTTGGAGATGTACTAATGATGAGACAGCATGGATTTAAAAACAAAGAAAACCTTACCTGACCAACATTATTTATTTTATTGAGGAGGAGATAACAGAGAACCAAGTTGATAGATGAAGGAAGAGCTGTAGATGTCATATATATATAGACTTTAGTAAGGCGTTTGATAAAGTTCCCCGTGGTAAACTAATAGAGAAAGTGATGTCACATAGTATGCAGGGTGTTCTAGCGAGGTGGATAAAGAACTAGTTGAGCAAAAGGAGACAGAGTAGTGGTAGTTGAAGGGAGTTTCTCAAAATGGAGAAAGGTGGCCAGTAGTATTCTCTGGGGATCAGTGTTGCTTGTGATATACATAAATGATCTGGAAGATGGCATTGTTGGTCTGATCAGTGAGTTTGCAGATGACACAAAGATTTGTGGAGGAGCAGAAAGCATAGGGGACTGTCAAAGAATGCAGAAGAATATAGATAGACTGGAGAGTTGGGCGAAGAAGTTGCAGATGGAGTTCAATCCAGGCAAATGTGGGGTGATGCATTTTAGGAAGTCTAATTCAACAGTGAAATATACTGTAAATGGAAGAGCCTTGGGAAAAGTTGATGAGCAGAGAGATCTGTGAGTTCAGATCCACTGGACCCTTAAGGTGGCTGCACAAGTGGATAGACTGGTCAAGAAGGCATATGGTATGCTTGTCTTCATTGGATGGGGCATTGAGTACAAGAGCTGGCAGGTCATGTTAAAATTGTATAAGACTTTGCTTCGGCAGCATTTAGAATACTGTGTACAGTTCTGGTTGCCACATTACCAAAAGGATGTGGACACTTTGGAAAGGGTGCAGAGAAGGTTTAAGAGGATGTTGCCTGGTGTAGAAGGTGTTAGCTGTGAGGAGAGGTTGAGTAGGTTACAATTGTTTTCATTAGAAAAAAGGAGATTGAGGGGTGACCTGATTGAGGTCTACAAAATCAAGAAGGGTATATACAGGATGGAAAGCGATAAGCTTTTTCCCAGGGAGAAGGATTCAATAAAGAGAGGTCACGCATTCAAGGTGAGAGGTGAAAGGTTTAAGGGGGATACATGCGGAAAGTACTTTACACAGAGGGTGGTAGGTGCCTGGAATGCATTGCCAGCAGAAGTAGCCGAGGCAGGCACAGTGCATGAGTAGGTGGGGAACAGAGGGATACAGATGCTTAGGAATTGGGTGATAAGTTTAGGCAGTGGATTTGGATCGGCTCAGGCTTGGAGGGCCGAAGGGCCTGTTCCTGAGCTGTAAATTTTCTTTGCTGTTTGTTCTAGAGAACATAGATGATGGTAATGCAGTAGATGTTACTTAGCTGTGTTTTCAAAATGCCTTCAGTAAGGTGGACCATAATAGGTTAACTTCTTTGCAACTTCCAGATCAAGAGTGATTGGTTAGAAATCTGCAAGTTACTAGAAGTTGAGTAAGTTTACACTGTCAGTTTTGTAAGCATTCATTTAAAAAGGCTTCTCAGTTCACAGGAAGACTAAACAATGAATTCTTATAAATCTTATACTAAGATTAAACTAAAAGAGTTAGAAATAAATGTAGAAATATAATTAGGGCCTCATAATGAGGAGATAATGGAAGCCATTACCTAACATTTAGTATTAGATGAAGAGAAAACTAACATTGAGATGTTACAGGTAGATTTCGATATGACGCAGTTAGTAATGAAAAAGCAATTGACTCGAGAAGGAAGTAGCTGAAAAAACTTCAGTTAATGAAAAGGGAAAGAAAGGAAAGTGTAAAGACTTGAATTTGAAGAAAAGGAGAAGAAAAGAAAAGCAGAAATTGAGAAAAGAAAAGCAAAAAGCAATAGAAAGGGAGGAAAAGGAAAGGTAAAGAGTCTTCTAAATAGAAAGATTGAAATGGAAAGGAGATAGAATCTAAAAAATGAACTCAAAGAAGATAGAGAAATTACTTAATCAATGAATAATGTTTCAATAAAAACTCTCAAGTAACTTACAGCAACTATAAGGCAGAGCAGTGGATGTGATCTATATGGACTTCAGTAAAGCATTGGACAAGGTTCTGTATGACAGATTGGTTAACAAGGTAACATGGAATTGGTCACATGGAATACAGGGAGAATGAGCCTTTTAGATACAGAATTGGCTTGAAGATAGGAGACAGAGGGTGTTGGTGAAGGGTTGTTATTAAGTCTGGAGACCTGTGAGCAGTGGTGTGCCACAAGGATTGGTGCTAGGTCTGCTGTTTTTTATCATTTATGTAAATGCTCATGATGTGAACACAGGTGGTGTAGTTAGTACATTTGCAGATGCTACCAAAATTGGTGATGTAGTGGTCGCCAAGAAGATTACTTGAGAGTACAACAGGATCTTGAACAATTGGGCCAATGGACCAAGGAGTGGCAGACAGAGTTTAATTTAGATAAATCGGAGGTGCTGCATTTTGGAAGGACTTCCACACTTAATGGTAAGGTCTTGGGGAGTGTTGCTGAATAAAGAGATCTTGGAGCGCAGGTTCATATTTCTTTCAAGTGGAGTTGTAGGCGGACAGGGTGGTGAAGAAACGTATGCTTGCCTTTATTGCCCAGTTCATTGAGTATAGGACTTGGGAGGCTCTGCTGCAGCTATATAGGATGTTGGTTCGGCCACTTCTGGAATTCTGCATTCAATTCTGGTCTCCCTGTTGGATGTTGTGAAACTTGAAAGGGTTCAGAGAAGTTTTGCAAGGATGTTGCCAGGGTTCGAGGGTTGACCTATAGGGAGAGGCTGAAAAGGCTGAGGCTGTTTCTCCTGGAGCTTTGGAGGCTGAGGGAGGACCTATTTATTGATTGATTTTATTTATTGTCATGTGTACCAAGGTACAGTGAAAAGCTTAATTTATGAGCAGTACAGGCAGATGATAGTAAGCAAGAATGTACAGATCAAAAAGACTTAGAGGCATACAGGTTCCATTGCCGAGGGTGCCTCAAGTGAAATTGATGTTAATAAGATTAGCATTATTTGCGACTAGACAGTCCATTCATCAGTCTAATAACAGCTGGGAAGGAGCTGTACCTGAAACTGCTGGTACATGTGTTCAGGCTTCTGTAACTTCTTATAGAAGTTTACAAAATAATGAGGGGCATGGATAGTGCGAATAGCCACGGTCTCTTCCCCGGGGTGGAGGGACTCTAAAACTAGAGGGCATAGGTTTAAAGGTGAGAGGGGATCTAAGGGGCAACATTTTCTTGCAGAGAATGTTACGTATATGGAATAAGCTGCCAGAAAAAGTGATGGAGGTGGGCACAATTGCAACATTTAATAGAATGGGAATATGAATAGGAAGGGTTTAGAGGGGTATGAGCCAAATGCTGGCAAATGGGGCTAGATTAATTTAGGATAGCTGGTCAGCATGGATGAGTTGGGCCTGAGGGTTTGTTTCCATGCTGTACATTTCTATGACTCTATACATTCCTTCAAGGTGCAAAAGCTCTAAAAAATATAATAAGACAGAATCAGGCCAAAGTGAATTGGAGGAGCTACTTGTTGGAAAATCCATATATCAGAGCAGTGGGACACAATTAAAAGGGGATGAGTGAAAGTGTAGGGCTAACATGGACTTGCAAAGGTGAAGATTGGGAAGCTTGGTTTAAAATGTTTAAAACAGTGGGTGTCCTAAACAAGTCTAGAAAGTGCAAGGGGTTGTTTAGAAAGCAAATTAGGAGAGGGAAGCAGGAGCATGAAAAACATTAGTAGGCAACGGTGGCAGAACACAGAGTGCTGAATCCCTTCATTGATTGTTGTTGACGTTCATGACTTAGGCACAGGAAGTCTGATGAGTAAGTTCACAGAAAACATGAAACCTGGTGGTTTGGTAAATAGTGAGGAAGCAAACCTTAGACCACTGCACAATATTGACAGGCTGATCAGATGAGCTGAACAGTGGCAGATGAAATTTAATCCTGAAAATTATGAGGTATTGCATTTTGGGAGGACCAGCAAGGCAAGGGAACACACTTGAATGATAGAACTAGAGTACAGAGTGACCTTGGTGTGCATGTCCATAGATCATCATCAGATAGATAGATGGTTAAGAAGATATATAAGATATTTACCTTTATTAGTCAAGGCATTGAATAAAAGAGCAAGGAGGTTATGATGGGGCTGCATATAAAGTTAGTTCAGCAACAGCTGGAGTACTGCAATCTACTCAACCTCTCTTCATAATACATTCTATTCATGCCTGGATTCAAATAAGAACAGACGGTAATTTGCTATAGTTATCTTCCTCAGAGCATAGAAGGATGAGGGGGTATCTGCTTGAGCTGTGCAAACTTCTGAGGAGCATAGATGTGGAGAATCTTTTCCTGTTAGTAGATGAATCAAAAACCGGGGGTGTTGTTTTCAGGTAAGGAGCAGGGGATTTAGGGGGATTTTAAGACAAAAATGTTTTCAGCCAGACAATTGTGGGTATATGGGTAGATATGGGTGTATGTGGGTATATGTGGATCTGAAAGGTTGGTAGAGGCAGGAACCTTTGAGGGCATTGAAGAATTACTTAGATGAGCACTAGAAATGCCATAGCTTACATGTCTATGGGTCAAATGCTGGAAAATGGGGTTAATGGGGGTGGATGTTTGATCACCATCACCAATATGATGGGCAGAAGGGCCTCTTTCCATGCTGTAAAAGCTTAATGGCTATCTTTGGCTCAATTATAACTGGAAAGTGGGAAAATCCGAATGTTTTATGTGAAGAAACTCTTCATGGCAGGCGCATGTGGAGATAAATAGCTTGCCTCTGTGCTGTTGAAATCTATTTATCTGCTGTTCTGCTCTAAATCATCACCCACAGGGGAAAAAAAATCTCACAAAATGATGGGCCTGAGATTTCTCTCAATAGTCCCCCAATGACCGAGTGCATAATGCATAGTGCTAAATTACCCACCCACTGTCATGAACAAAATGAAGGAAGGAACAAACTGACTGGAGGTGGGGGAGTGAGGATCTGGTGGGTGGGTTGGTTGAAAGCATGCATTACAAAGAATCTGATTTAATTAATATTTATCAATTCTAAAAATTAAAACACAATGTGTTTTGAAAAATGTAAATCCAAAAACATTAATGAATCATTCAGTGCTCTAATTACATTTCTTGGTTTAATACACTGAAAATATACCAAATCTGTAAGTAGTCATTTTCTTTTGTGACTGTGAGCATGGTTTCAATGGTTAGTGGCACACAGCATAAAGTGTGAGTGCTTGATCTTTTTCTAATCGCCAACAGTGTTTCACTCAGTTATACTTTATGCCAAGTGCTTCCATTTAAATGACTTTGATCCCATTGATTATTCAGCCAAATGAAAGTTCCACATGGAATCTTCAGTTATTTTGCTATTTCACATTATAACTGTGTTAAATTCTTGATATTTTTCCACTTTTATATAGTTTTACTGAAAAAGGAAGTTGGGATCTATGGACTGATTAGAAATCGAAGTACTTTAATCCAGTATTTACCAGAACCTTTGAAATATACTGGACAATTTTTCTTTTCTTTTCAGAAAAATCACAGCATCGTTATGATGCAGATGGAGGTCATTGAAGCCATCGTTCATTCAGCAGCTCTTCAATTGAGTACCATTACTGTGTGCCAGTCTCTTGCCTTTTCCCCAAGAGCATATAAAATATAATAGTAAATTATTCTTCTACTTGCCTATATTTGTTGTTGAATGTCAAAAGATTTCTTCTCATCTACAATCAGTGTTCTCTTCAACAGATTCTCCAGCGTAAAAGTCTAACCAAGTGGAAAGTACCAATGTCCACAGAAGTAGAAAGAATGTGCATGTTGAAGGCCATTACAAACTAGATTAATTGGAGTGCGTAGACACGAAGTCACATTCATCATGCTGATACTATGGAAAGGGTTCATACCAAATTCCTTAAAACTTTGTTTGGGAAAAAGGGGTGTAGCAATGCTCGAAGGTATTCATATACACTTTGGTTTTGTTTGAATTTAACATTTTTGTGGTCATGTTGCATCTGGCCATCAGGTAGAAGCCAGAGACTATAGGACCACATTGCAAAATCTCACATTTATTTCTAAGATGTGTTCTTCAGTGTTAAGGGAGATAGGAGCCTTAGTGATCCTCTTCCTCTGCGAGGGAGGTGTATTGCTTGATATCATACCTGGCAAGTGTTTCTTCCAGGTATTTTGAAGTGTTGCCTGAAATGCAGTCCATTTGTATATTCCTGTGTCTGGCTGCATTGTTATTCCAAACTGGATAACCAATAAGTGATTTTCATCTTCTACTGTGAAATTTATTCAGAATCTCAACCAGGAAATTCAGAAGAAGACTCATGCCAGGATCTGCTTACTCCACAAAGCAATCATCCTGTCTGCATTTATTCCTTCAATGTAAATGAGACCACATTGTGAGCTTTGAATACAGTAGACTAGATTGAGTGAAGTGCAGATCAAGTGCTGCTTCACTTGGAATGTGTGTCCTGAGAATGTAAGATGTTCAAGCAGAAGCAATCTGTCTGTAAAAATGACCCTGAGCTTGCCAGTTCAACGCACCACAATTCTCCCATTTCTGTTTTAGGCCTGCTGCAGTGTTCCAGTGAGGCTCAACACAAATTGAAGGAAAAACCTGTCATCTGCCACTTAGGGACCTAGCAGGACTCAACATCATGTTTAACAATTTCTATGTCTGTTACTTACCACCTTATCCCAGATCCTGTCATGAAATAGGTTGCTTTTGGTACAACCAACCCATTTTCAACTACTTATCACTCTCATTATCACCTATTTAGTTTCTCCTCTTCCCCAGTTTATTCTCAACAATCCCTCTGACTGCCTAGCTTTTTTCTCTCTCTCTGACTCTACCTACCCTCTCACTTGTTTTTCCCCCAATACCCTTTCCATTAGTATATATACCACCATTTCCCAGCTTTTATCAGTTCAAAGAAGAGTTACCGGTCTTAAAATTTTCACTCTGTCTTCTCTTGACAGATGCTGCCAGACCCATTGAGTTTCTCTGGCAATTTCTGTTTTTGTGTGTTCCACATGAAGTCTTTGCTAGGTTATCACATTGCAAACCTTCTATCACTGAAGTCACATCTAATATATATCCACCTCACAATTCATTTGGTTTTAATCCCATCAATTTCCCCTGTGCCATCAAAAACTGAAAGGACTGTGGATGCTATAAATCAGAAACGAAAACAGAGGTTGCTGGAAAAGCTCAGCAGGTCTGGCAGCACCTGTGAAGAGAAATCAAGGTTAATGTTTTGGGTCTGGTGACCCTTCTTCAGAAAGCATACTTCACCATCTCAAACAAGTCATAAAATGTTCCGTGAATCTTTCAAAATATTTTCCTGTTCAATATCATAAATGAACAATTCTTGCATTTTACTTAATAGGCATAGCCTAGCCCGAACAGACACTAGTAAGTACTGATTT
Organism: Chiloscyllium plagiosum; assembly: GCF_037043375.1. Lineage (NCBI taxonomy): Eukaryota > Metazoa > Chordata > Chondrichthyes > Orectolobiformes > Hemiscylliidae > Chiloscyllium > Chiloscyllium plagiosum. The sequence continues at coordinate 100,602,622 of NW_028270142.1, read as the reverse complement.
CTCCCTTTAATAATAGAGAAGTCATTGTTTATTATCAAAAGAAAGAAAGTAGCACTCTGCTTGCTTATGAGTTAGAAATCTTGCTATGAAAAATTGATAATTACGTCAATAAATTAGTATCAATGCCAGAAGTATTTTTTAACTTGGTAGACATTAATAATCAATGTGCAGTTTGATTTCAGTGAAATTTGAAATACAAATAAATCACTGATCAAGGAATTGGCAAATTGATGCTGTTGCTTCGAGACAATACACATTTATTTTTAATGATAATGTGGTAACAGAAATTCAATAATTTAAGCAGTTCAGGATTAGCTGCAAGGTTAAGGTTATTGTATGATAGCTGTTTATTGTTAAGTGCACATTATAGTCCTATGGTACTATAAAGAGTCCAGTTAAATCTGATGAATTAATTCAACTATTGTTGCATAGCAACCTAACATCAATTGTTTGATCAGTGTGCAGGGATGAAAATAATCCCAAAGATCCAGACCATGGTAGCCAATGTCCCCAGAAGGAGAGAGGTGATGGTGGATGTTAATGTTACTGGATTTGTAGTGCAGAAGCCCAGGCTCACATCATGGGGGTATTGGTTCAGATCCCACTATGCTGGATGGTGAAATTTGAATTTGATAAACTTCTGGAACAGTGGGAACAAGAAGCCAAAACTATTTTATGTAAAAACTCATCTTGTTCACTGATAGTATTTAGAGAAAGAAATCTGCCATCCTTACTAATTATCCTTTAGTTAATAAAAGCATCCAGCCAAGAAGGAGAAGCTTGAAGGCATTTTAAAAGCAAAGAGACCAATGAATGCATAAAAATTTAAAACGTTCATAGGAATTGTTGCTATTATTATATTTTATTCCTTATTTTAGCTAATAAGTTGACTCTAGATTAGATTAATTACAGTGTGGAAACAGGCCCTCCGGCCCAACAAGTCCACACTGACCCAGGCCCATTCCCCTACACCTAACATTATGGGCAATTTAGCCAGGCCAATTCACCTAACCTACACATTTTTGGATTATGGGAGGAAACCCACGCAGACACAGGGAGAATGTGCAAACTCCACACAGAGAGTCACCTGAGGCGGGAAATGAACCCGGGTCTCTGGCGCTGTGAGGCAGCAAAGCTAACCACTGTGCCCACTCTAATGTACCAACCACTCAAAGATGAATTAGCTTAGTAGTGGTTTACAAAGTGTCAGAAAGCATTTGCAAAAGTGAAGCAAGTACGAACTAGCGATGTTGCCTTGACACACAATGATCGCAAGAAACAATGGGTTTAACAATACCTCACCACACATAATAGAAGATGGTGTGGAGAAGCCTGTAGCATATGCTTCATGTCCAGCAAAATTGCTCACAAGCTGGTGTCACTAAGCTCCACAAAACTTTACAGTATGCAGTTCATTTTGTTAACTGACCACCAAATCTTTACGATTGTATTTGATTCGAAGAACGGAATACAATCCCAAGTGACAGCACAGCTTGAGATGGACATGGATTTTGCTGGCCCGCCAGATTAATATAAAATACAATAAAACATCAGATCATGCTGATGAAGATGTTCATCTGTGAATTACTTTACAATAAAGTATTGATGTCAGCGCCTGCCAGGGAAATTAGTGAGGGAACTCATAAGAATGTCATGCTCAGGAAGAACACAAGAATATAGGGGCAGATGTAGGCCAGTCAGCCTGCTCTGGCTGCTTCGATATTCAATATGCTCATGTCTGAGCAAAGGCACTTCAATGCCTTCCTCCTATACAATCCTCAAATCCTTTTAAGTCATTGTCGTTTTGAAATCTGTCAATGTCTACTTTAAACATACTCAATGACTTCATTTCTGCAGGCCTCTGAGGTGGAGAATTCCAAAAATTCATTGTGTCATGAAGAAAGCATTCAATTGTGTCTTGAATAGCTGGCTTAAAGAGTGTGCTGAAGAGAAATTGCAGTAGTATTTCACACAAAAGAAACAAACTGAGTATATATCAAGGATGTCTCCTAAGGGGTTAAGAGCCATTATTTTGTGAAGATTTAGAAATAAATGGTTATGGGAACTTTATCAAGAGCACAGAGTCTGCATGAAAGCAGTGGCAAGGTTTTTAATTCCATTATTTCTATTTTTAGTATCCAAAACCAGAAAGACATATTAAAAAGTTACTGCAAAGTTGAGAACTGTCTCAGGATGAGAAATGATTCAACCAAAGTTCCTTTCATTCTATTGTCAAACACAAGGACATCGTGGGAATGAATACATCTGGATTTCCTTGACATAGATGATGAAGAAACCTTGTTTTGGTCAAGATGATAAGTATTGAGTCTGTACGACAAGTTTTGAATTGTTGGTTCATAATTATTAGATTGCCAGAGGTGTTGGTGTCTGATAATAGTGCATAGCATATGTCCAAGGAATTTGAAATACTTCTGACTAAATGTTGAGCCAAGCTTGCTTTAATATTGTGGTATCACCTAGTACCAAATGGTGCTACAAAAAAGGAGTACGAATTTAAACAAATCTTTTCCAGAGGTATTTGCCAGATAATAAGTTTGAAAATTATGCCCATGCCAGTTTTCTGACTTTTTATGGAATAATCCCACAGTTTACAACAGAATCACAGAACTGTTGCAGTGCAGAAGGAGGCCATTCAGCCCATTATGCCTTCACTGGCTCCATTACTTTGTGTCAATTTCCTGTCTTTTCCCACATCATTACATGCCATTTTTCTCCAAATAGTCATCCATTACCATCTTCAATGCCTTAATTTAACCTGCCTCCACCACATTTCCAGGCAGTGTATTCCTTACCCTAAATGCTCTCTATGTGAAAACATTTTTTTTCACATTACCCTTGTTTCATTTGGACATCGCATTACGTCTATACCCCTTTGTTCTTCTTTTTATGAGCAAGAACATCTTAATACTCTATCTAATATGTTCATGATTTTGAAAGTTTTTATCAAATCTCCTCTTAGCCTTCTTCTCTCCAAGGAGAACAGGCCCAACATCTTCAATCTATCCTCATAACTGAACAATAGGTTACTTCCCTTACAAGTTAGTTTCCAAACACATTCCTAGGAGAACATTTAGTTTGCTTAAGCCTGACATCAAAGCAAAGCAAGACAAAGTATAGATTAGTTATGATACATCAATCATGAGACTTAGTGAGGTCAATGCTGGTTAGATTAGGAGATCATGGTAGAAAATCAATGAGGCAATGACTAGTATCTGATTACAATCCACACAACAAGTGAAGATTAGAAAGGGACTCTACCAGTGTCATGTAGATAATTTGTTTGGAACTCCAAATCTTACAAGAGAGCATGAGAAACCTTATTTAGACCAAGGTCAAAGTCAGAGCAAAGTGATAGTAACAAAGACATTGAACATTACAAGTATTATAAATGGAGAGCAAAGTGACTAGGAGTCAAAGTTAAAGTCCCAACCAACCAGTGGAATCACTGGTCAAAGTTCAGATTTGAGACAGTCAGAGTTGTTGAGAGAACAAAGGCAAACTGTTGAGAATGGAACAGCATAGGCATGTAGAAAGAGATACAAGTCATACCAGTTAATCTTAGGTATATAGGCAGCAAGAGGAAAATCATTGTTCTTTAGATTATATCTTCTCAAATTATGATATTTTTGTTAACCACATACTAACGTTAAGGGAAACAGTTTTTAATCATGTAAAACACTCTGGTAATATAGGTCATTTGGTTGTGATCAGAGTAAAAACAAGTATGCAATCCAACCTGTAACATTTCTAAGACATTGTTCATGTTGATTAGTCATAAATTATATTCTGGAAACTTAAACACATGTTTACATGTTAATGTATAAATTGTTTACTTAAATGGACCGGAGATGTAACGTATTACAATATCTGAGCATTTTGTTATTTTCAATTCTTTGCTGCCCTTTCTGCTGAGAAAGTATAAATAAGGTTAATTCAACAAATTCTGCCTGCAGTTGAATGAATGTTAACCTTATTTGGAACAAAGACAGCCAAACTATTCTTGCTTCTTCATACTGGACGGAGGGACAATACTAGCAGTCCCCGGCAATAAATGTAATCCATGGGTTGTTGGCTATTAACGTTCATATTTCACCCTTCCATGATCCTCCCAATTGCTTTGTCCAGTCCTGATTTACACAAAGCAAATCACTTGTCTATGTTTGCTCCCCATCTGTGCCATTTCATGTGTGCACAACTCACTGTAATAAATAATATGGGCGGTTGACCAACTTACCATGGCCTGGTCATTGGATTCTTTAGACATATGCAATATGTGCAGCATTGAGATCATACAATGTTTCAGGATAGCAAATAATTGTTGGGCTTGAGAGTTGTAAGACTACAGCATGAAGAATGCATTGAATCAGATCCACTACTCTATTTAGGTGAAATTAAATAGGCAATGCAGGCACAATTTGACATAGTTAATTAAGGTATTGTATAATTGAAACCTAAGTAATTATATTATGGCATTTGTCATTTGCGAAAAGGGCAGCATTGTGGCTCAGTAGTTAGCACTGCTGCCTCACAGAACCAGGGACCTGGCTCCAACCTGGGGTGACTGGATGGAGTTTGCACATTCTCCACATGTCTACGTGGGTTTCCTTCAGGTACTCCAGTTTCCTCCTACAGTCCAAAGATATGCAGATTGGTGGATTAGCCATGGGAAATATAGGGTTGCAGGGGTGGGCTGGATCTGGGTGGGCTGCTTTTTGGAGGGTTGGTGTAGACTTAATGGGCCAAATGGCCTGTTTCCATATGGTAGGGATTCTATGCCCAGCTATTTAAAAAATGGTGCTTGCAATGCTAAAACTGCAGTGAAAAGAAAATATGACATGAGAAAAGGTGATCAATTTGCCTGGGTCTTCTGACTCCAGTGCCCCAGGTATGCCAGACCCCCACCCTTCATTGGGAGCTTCCAAGAGGGCTTACCTAGAGTGTCCTTGCACAACATTACTCCACAGCTTTAGAGAGGGTAGCACAACTGTAGCACCACTTGTAACTGGACCATTAATTTGGAGCCTGCTCCTTGGATGCTGCCTGACCTGCTGCGCCTTTCCAGCAACACACTTTCAGCTCTGATCTCCAGCATCTGCAGTCCTCACTTTCTCCTCATTAATTTGGAGATCCAAGACAATACTCTGGAGGCATGGATTCAAATCTCACAATAGCAGATTGTGAAATTTGAATTCAATTAATAAATCTGTCATTTAAAGGTAGTCTGATGATAACCATGAAACTATTGCCAATTGTTGCAAAAACATATCTGCTTCAATAATGTCCTTCAGGGAAACGAATCTGTCATCTTTAACTGATCTTACTTACATGTGACTCCAATGTAATGTGATTGACTCTTGAATGACATCTGAAATGGCCTACCAAGCAAATCATATACACGATATAGCTACAAAGTCCAAAGGAAGGAATAGAACCAGGTAGACTTCCCAGAATTAGCCTGACTATCATGGCCAACAGACAATGTCAAACCTAGCCAATTACCTGATTAGTCTGTATGATTGCAATAAACAACAAGTTAATGAAAGGATCATCAACAGTGTCATCAAGCAACATTTGTGCCATGATAACCTGCTCATTGACAATCAGTTTGGGTTGGAAGAATAGCAATTAGCTGCTGACAGCATTATAGCCTTGGACCAATCATGGGCAAAAGAGATCAGAGGAGAGGTGAGAGTGACTGCCTTTGAAATCAAGGCAGCATTGACTGAGTTTGGAGATCTAGAAACATAGAAACACAAAAAAAATAGGAACAGGTATGGGGCATTCGGCTTTTCAAGTCAACTCTGCCATTCAATATGCTCATGGCTCATCAGCCTATTATCCTGTTCCTGTATTCATGCCATGCCCTTTGATCACTTTAACTCTAAAACTTATATCTATCTCCTTTGTGAAAATATTGAATGTTTTCAGTTCACTTCATTACTGAGGGGTAGTGGCAGCAAAATTGTCACCTACAAGATGCACGACAATAACTCATCAGATCTCTGAAAGGATCTTCCAATCTGTGACCTCTATCACCCGGAGGACAAAGGCAGTAGAAGCATTAGATCATCACTATCTTGGCAAGTTGTTCTCCAAGCCACTCACCAACCTATGTGGAACTATATCACCATTCCTTCAGTGATGCTGAGTAAAATTCCTGGAACCATTATCATAATGGCATTGTTGGTGTGTCTATACACCCCAGCTCCCATTTTGGACAGCAATCAATTAGGTAATTCACCAACATCTTCTAAAGGACAATTAGGAATGGAGGACTAGTGAAGCCTGTGTATAAATAAGAAAGAAATCAGTACTGAAGGGTTCGGCTGGCTAAATGCCAATGTTACACCCTGCACCAGTTCAGAGCCTTGATATTTAGAGGGAGGTCCAAAGAGTAGGGGAGTCAACAAGCCCCGAACTACCTAAGACATGAAAGTGCTGCTGTTCCTACCAACAGTCTTGCCATATTGACTACTTACGCAGCGGATGGGGGTTTTAAGACTGACAGCAGGTGACTGCAACCGGCAGCCAGGGCGCCCTTACACTGCATTATCACCTCCTTGCAGCTAATTTGTTCTGGGATTGGTGACATTTGGGAGCAGTTCTGGCAATCACTGTTTCTCAGGCAATTCCTTCCTTTCAAAGCCAACCAATAAGATGTTGGGAAACAACAGAAGTTCAGTGCAATCTGTTGTCTACAGGTTTCCTAAGGTTTCTATCAGTTTTTCAATCATATACAGGATTTACTCATACAGGAACCTTAGCACCACTCTACAAAAAAATTATTACGAAGACCATTTTGCTACATTTCAATGCAATAAAGATTACTGGGAGTTGACTTTGTCTTGAATTGCTCCATGCTTTCTTATACTTTGATAGTCCAGGTTCAAATGTATTTTCTTGGACTTAGGTTAAATAAAACAGTTTAATCTCCATGTAATAAAGTGTATATTCAAACCAAACTCAATGTGAGTCACTGTTGATGCAGAAAAGGCACATTTGCTATTTAACTTTGTATATTAGGCTGTCACAATTCTTATTACAGCAAATCTGTTAGAGGCTAGTACTCTAAAGAGTCACAGTTACAACCAGTTGTGCAGATATCAACAGGTAAGGCCTACTTTTTTTTCACACAGTGACAGACTGATTTCAAAATAGAACTCCATAGTGGAATGTTGATAAAATGTACAGAGAATCCTGTATGAAAGGTTCATGTTGTTTTTCTGTAACTCTTATGAATCAAGTATTATTGCTTCATTCACAGGCTTAATTGGACATATGGTAGATGTGGAATTTTCATTGAGGCCTGACACATGTGTCATCCATACAACTTTCTGGCATAACTCAAAAACAACTGCTTTAGAATATGAGACACTGTATAGATGGAACTTCAAAGCCTCATTCAGTTGGGATAGAATCTTGGGTAGGACAGCCATGTAAAATTCCTCTTCTGCAGTCTCATAGCTGCAAATGGATCAAAGGTAAGAAAACTGATTCTAGATATTGTTAAAAGGTAACTTCATACATGATCATTACCATTTAATACTGCTGTCTAACAGTCAGGCTTTGGAACTTTCAGATCTGAACTTCAGAAAATGAAAATTCTGATGCTCAATGGTCATAAATCCAGAAGCCAAAGATCTAAGTGGTCTTTCAATTTGGTTGTACAGCTGCCACTTCCCCCAACCTCCTTCAACAATTACTCCATCATAGAAGCAAAGCAATTCTTATCAAATGCAAAAACATAAATTTCTGGAAAAGCTCATCAGGTCCAGCAGCATCTGTTGGGAGGAATCAGAGCCAACACCTCAGGTCCAGTGACCCTTCATCAGAGAGAGGAGCGGAACTTTAAGATGGGCATCTTATCAAATGTTGTTTACACTTGCTCAAATTTTTATGTCTGCGAGGAGCATTTTAATGAGTTTGAATACAGTACAACATTGCGAACTTACCTGGGAATCATATGTTCAAGTCCCAAATGCATGTCTGAGAATTCATTGCAGTGTAGTAAAATATTGCAATATCTGAGGTGGGTAAAGTCAGAAATCACAGAAAGCTTGTGATTTCTAGTAAACCTATTGGACTATAAACTGATGTCCATCCCAATTAAACACCAGCGCCTCCACATCATTATCTGGGGTGATAGACCTGTAGGTTTGAGTTCCTGATATTATTTGAAGTGTTAGTTCTTGGTTAGTTTACATTCAGCATCTATCTCTTTTCCCACAGCACCTAAAATAGATTAAGTAGTCATTACAGTTGTAGAGACACAGACCTTTCGGGCCAACCAGTCAATGCCAACCACAATCCCTAACGAAAGTAATCCCATCTGCCTGCACTTGGCCCATATTCCACCAAACCTTTCCTTTTCATGCACTTATCTAAATGTATTTTAAACATTGTAACTGTGTCCTTCATGTCTTTTCTGGGAAACCTATTTACACAGAGAATGGTTTGTGTGTGGAATGAACTTCCAGAGGAAGAAGTGGGTGTGGGTACAGTTACAACATTTTATTTATCTTGGTGTTCTGAATTGGATATTTATAAATTGTTAATGGCTCCCCAGTAATCTATTTGATCATGACTACAATTCAGAATTAATTAACTGAGTGTAAGTGCTTTGGGACATCCTAACAAATCAATGATGTCAAATAACTACGAGTTTTTCCTTTCTTCAATAGGCAATGGCAAGTATCCATTTATGTAGTAACGTTAAACATTGATAATGTAAGCAATCCTTAATGAGCAAAAGATGAGGAAACAGCCATAGATGATGTTGAAGCTGAAATTCAATACATTGCCCTATATCAGAAGAAAGGAAATGCCACTTATCTTGGAGAACAGTATTGATGGTGCTCAGGTAAATGGATACTGGATAAATTAAATGTACCATAACTGAAAATGGTTAGAAAGAGTCAATAACTTATTTCAGACTCCTCTATTGTTATCTGGGCTTACTCCTACTTAGTCATGCTGTGCACTTCCTGATCAAACTCAAAATTTTCCAAAAGCTGATACTTGTAATGGATGGTAAGTAATGCAATATGGTGAGAAGTGGATGGAATTGTCGATGATAAATAAAGAAAATGCACTTGAGGGAAGGCTTGAAGAGAAGAATAGCTGTAAATTCATATTTTCCACTTGTTTACTCTTTGAGAACCACAGAGTTTCAGACCACTATACCAAAGGAGTGATTCAAAGCATTTGGAATTTCTGATCTTGTGAGGATTTGATAGATATGTACATCAAGAAAGCAATGATGTTAGCAAGAATTGAAGCCTACACTGTAGTATGCAAAAGAATGTTGGTGATGAGTTCATAGAGAAAAATCACAATCACTGAAGTGTTATGGTGCAGAATGAGGCCAATCATTCTATCATGTCTGTAGCTGGCTACCCAAATGACCATTACGATTTTGTGCCATTCTCCTACAAAAACTTGCTAACTAACTATACCAACTATAATTTCTCAGGTTTTATTCAAAACAGGGCTAAAGGGTGACAGATGTATTCAAAAAGAGAAAATCAGATAACCGTAGATCAATATAGATTACATCAGTAATGGGTAAACTGAGATAAACCATAATCAGACATATTATTACAGGATACTTAGAAATGTGTAAAGGACTACAAACAATTATCTTTAAATGAGCTTTCTATGTCAACATTTAGAAAGTCTAATGAGAGACAGTACAGTATTGATCCTAATTCTGGGGAATGAATCTACACAGGTGATCAGTGTGGCAGTGGGAGCGCATATCAGTGATAGTGACCACAACACCATACTTTTCAATTTCAATATGGAAATGGAACAAGGTGATCTGTGAAAAAGGGGTTTGGATTGGAGGAAGGCAGATTTGGTCAAAATAAGGAAGGATCTGGCCAAAGTAGATTGGTAGCAGTTATTTCCAGGTAAATCTATAGCAGAACAGTGGGGAGCATTCAAACTGGGATTAGTGAGAGTACACCCCCCAACACGGAGAAAGTGAGGACTGCGGATGCTGGAGATCAGAGTCGAGAGTGTGGTGCTGGAAAAGCACAGCAGGTCAGGCAGCATCCGAGGAGCAGGAGAATCAACATTTCATGCAAAAGCCCTTCAAACATCCCCAACATGATCCCTTTAGGGTGAAATGTAGGATCAACAAGCCCAGGGAACCCTGAATGTCCTGGAATATTCAAAACTGGATAAAAAGGAAAACATACGCATTTAATAACTGCAAAGGGAGCTACCAGCAGAGGCCCTAATGGAGTATGGAAAGTGTGTGGGGATCTTAAGAAGGTAATTAGGAGAGCAAAGAGGAGACATGACAAAATACAAGTGATAAGATTAGGGTGAATCTCAATATTCTACACCTATGTCAAGGGGAAGAGGAGAGTACAGCCCAATAGGAACCAAACGGGTCATCTCTGCATTGAACTGGAGGACACTGGAAGGGTTTTAGATGGATAGTTCACATTGGTCTTCACTTTGAAGGAGGATGTAGGTTTAGAATTTGGGAAGGAGGGAATGTGAGGTTCTTGAACAGTTTTACATAGGGAGTGAGGAAGTATAAGAGGTTTTGATGGGCTTAAAATCCCCATATCCAGATGAATTGTATCCCAGGCTGCTGTGGGAGACAAGGGAGAAAATTGGGAGCTCTGACCCAAATTTTTAATTCCTCTCACCACTGTGCAAGTGTGAGAGGACTAGAGGACCAATAATATGCATTTACATTTCAAAAATGATGGTAAAGATCAACCAGGGAATTGCAGACCAGTGAGTCTGACGTTCGTGGTAGGCAAACTATTGGAGAAGATTCTGAAGAAAAGAATTAATGTCCACTTGGAGAGGCAAGAGATAGTCAGCATAGCTTTATCAGAGGGAGGACATGCCAAACAAATCTGATTGAATTTTTCAAGGCAGTGACCAGGTGTAGAGATGAGGGTAATGCAGTTGATGTGGTTTATATGGATTTCAGCAAAGCCTTTGACAAGTTGCCACATGAGAGACTGATAAAGAAGGTAAAAGCGCTTGTGGCTCAGGGTAATTTGGCAAATTGGATCCAAACTTTGGTTAATGGTAGGAGACAGAGGCAGGTGGTTGAAGGCCATTTGTGGGACTGTAGGCCAGTATTCCGTATTCAGTATTCTACAGGGATTCTACAGGATTCTACAGGGTCCATAATTGTCACATATATATATTTGGAGAAATGTTATGAATGATACGAAGAATACCCAATAGGGACCAAAAGGGCAATCTGTGCATTGAACTGAATGACACTGGAAGGTTTCTGATGGATAGTTCACCTTCAGTTTGTAAGGGGATAAATATACAGAATTTGGGAAGTGGGATTGTGAGGTACTTGAACAGTTTGACATAGGGAGTGAGGACAAGCTCAGGTTATTTTTTTTAGAGCTGAGAAGGATGTGAGAGGACCTCTATAAGAAATATGTAAGATTATGAGAGGCCAAGTCAGTGTAGCTAGAAAGCAGCTGTTCCTCTTAGTTGATGGGTCAACATCAAGGGAGAATAATTTTAAGTTGAAAATCAGGATTTGAGGAAAATGGTTTCGCCCAGATATGGTGGGAATCTGGATGCACTGCCTTGAAGGGTAATTGAGGCAGGAATCATTACAACCTTTAGATGAGCACTTGAAACTTCATAACATTCAAATCTGTGGGTCAAGTGTGGAAATTGGGTCAAGTGTGGAAATTGGGTCAAGTGTGGAAATTGGGATTAGTGTAATTTAGAGATTTGTTATTTGGTGCAGACTCAATGGGCTAAAGGTCCCCTTCTATATTGTATAATGATGTGGTATGCATGATGGACTTAATAAAAAAAATCAAGGAAATTATTGGATATAACAAGTAGACTCAGCTGATGCCTGCTATATCTTATATTATGGCGAGTTTCATGACAAGCATCAATTAATCAGGCAGGCGTGCCCAATTTAACGTATTGTGGGCCCATCTCAATATTCATTCAGAATCATCACCAGCCAGCTAATGCCCACAGCCTCAGCCCACCACTGCCAGTATTAACCTAGTAGGAAGTGGAAACACACCATGAAGGGAGTTTGGCAAGCAAAGCCCGTCAGAGTTTCTTGAGGGGTTCTCATTCAAAGACACTCAGTGCCTGATCAAGATGCCCTGCATCAGTAAGGGGGACCCACTTCCGTTACATCTCTCCCACCATCACCCAGCTGAAGCACATGGTCAGGGAGAATCCTAGAAATTGAGGGGAATTTTACCAGCAACTGATATCACTTCCTGAGTGACATTGCCATTTCAATGGTGCTATCAATGTTTGTTTGACAAGCAGCTCAGGCCAAGGGTTGTTTTTGCCAGGGAAAGGCCCTTGTTGATCTGTAAAGTCTATACTGGAACATCATGAGATAGATCTTCCTAGAAAGAAGGGATACAGGGCTCTCGTTTGTTCTCCTGTAAACCCTGCCACCTCCACAGATTCTTCCCATTCTGTCTTTTAAAAAATCATTCAACAAAATTACAGAAAAGATGTTTGACATTAAACTTAAAGACCAAGGCTGAGATCTGGTGACAGTGTGATTTGAGGAATTACTGAAGGAGGTATCCTTGCCAGTGCTTTCTTTGATTGATCTATGACTTCTTCCTTAGAAGTAAAGGAGGAGATAGTGTCTTGTGGGGCTGCTGTCTTCAGGAAGGGGAATTTGCAATTGCCACTAGTGCCTGCAGGAGACAAAAGAGAGAATGCATTGTTAAATAGGGAACAAATGTATGAACACATGGAAGATGTATTCACACTGATGGTAATGGGAGAGCAGCGCAACGTTTAATATTCCTTCTTACTTGATTGCCTGAGCATGGAGGTGTGATCTTGACATGAGCACTCGCTAACGTCTCCCACCAAAACAAGTTTCTTACCTTTATTTTATTTTCACAGAGGTTGTTAAAGACACAGACTCTGAAAAGTCAGAGTTACAGGGTTTTAGGGACAGTTTGATTATAGCTAACAGATACTGCCTCAGGAAAAAGGCTTTTAAGTTTAAAAAAACACTTGTACAATGAAAGGGGAGTGGCCATTTCTCCCAGCTCAGGTTTTCTCTGGTTTGATTTGGCTTTTAGCAAGAGTGCTCTGAAGCTGCTGGACCTAAAGAAGCAGGTCCTCTTTGACTTTCTCTTTGACTTCGCTCCTGTGTTTGATTTTTTTTCCTTTTGTGTCAAGGGTTGTTTATGGGAATTGTTGCAAGTATTGGAAACAACATCATTAAGCTGGGATAATCTGTTGGGTTTTCAGATAGGTTGAGTTATTCTGTTCTCTTTTCTTTGTGTTTCATTCGGCAATCTTGTAAACAAATTCTGTATTGTTTAAAACTAAGTAGCTTGACCAGCTGTATCACTCCTGGAATATCCACATCATACCTGCTTAAAACAACTAGCAATGTTAGGGTCTGGGCTACTTTCATGAAGAGGTCTGGCCTGGTCCATAACACACCACGAGGCCCAGAAATTAGAGGCAGATTTTTGTCCTAGTCAACTCAGCTGTTTAAAAGTATTACCAAAGCAGCTAAGTCAGCTTTCTGTCTATAATTGAATCTGATGAAATTACAATATTCTGCAAAGGAGTATGAGCAATAATGGAAGGATCACATGTGACCTTACCTTGTTACAACCTCAAAAATAGAAGATAACCTTTTTCAGGGGCACAGCAATCTTTTCTGACACAATTTGAGCCAAATTAAGATCCTCCAATGGAGACAAATGTTCAGGAGTGACATTGGCAGCGAGGACCATCCTTCATAAAGAGCATGTAAGAAATCAGAGATCCACCAAAGTTCCAGGATGGCAGTGAGCTGTACCTGAAAAGTTTGTTCTCAAGCAGCAGATCCAACCAAGTCAGTGGTCATTTATAAAGTCAGACTTGAGCAGGGTAGTGATAAATCTACTTTAATTGTTTGAAACAATACATTAAGAGCTGGAAACAAGCTTAGGAGAGATGTTATATAAGACATTTAGCACCTGAAAGGTTTAACTAATATTGAAAGTTAAGTTCCACGCATCAGGATATAAAAGACTGTTCCTAGAAGGAGCTACCCACAATCTTGAATGTGTTCAACTTAGTCTTAAAGTGGTTAATCTTGGTTTGAGCCTAATAGTCTCTCAACAGAAAAGCATGTATCTCAGATATACTACAATCAGCTACAATGTGATATGTAATAAACCTATTTACTGTTTATTAAGTTTGAACTTTTCTTCTGCTGAAGATTTCATAGGAGCATCCTTCCCAACATTGTGTAAGTAACTTAGATTGAGACAGGAATAAACATTGGAGAAGGTATTCCAGAAAGTTCTAACAGAAAGCTGATTGTCAGCTGCACTTTCACTTTGGAACTATAAAATTGGGACCTTTATTGTGACCAACAATAATTAAATAGCAACATTATTCAACTAGTTTTACTTTCACATAAAGAGGCAAAGTAACTCGTAGGTCTCACATCCAAACTAAATGATAATATGATCCTCATTGGACAGTAGCATGCATATGTGTGTCCAAAGATAGGGTCACCCACTGAGTGATGACAGTTACTACGCCAAATGGTATAGTGCCAGAGGAAAACCAGAAAACATCATAAACTGCTGGGAAAACCAGAAAACATCATAAATTAGTGCCTGTTGCAGAATCATTGACTAGTGATTCAGAGATTTAAGCTGGTTCTAGTGAAGCAGGTTCTGAGGAAGGGCCACTCAATCCAAAACATTAACTCTGATTTCTCTCCACAGATGCTGCCAGACCTGCTGAGCTTTCTCATAACTTTTTATTTTTGTTTCTGATTTACAGCATTCGCAGTTCTTTCAGTTTTTATTTTAAATTGTTCATATAGATTCAAATTCCAACACAGAGATTAGAAATTTGAATTTAATTAATGTAATCTGAAAATAAAAGCTGGGCTAATGGTGACCACGTAATCACTTTTGATTGTCAGAAAATGGTCTGGCCTACATGTGTTTCCAGACCCACAGCATTATGGATGACTTTTAACTGTATTTTGAAGTTGCCTAGCAAGCCACTCAGTTGCAACAAGCCACTACATAGTCTAATTAAAGGAATTAAACTGAATAGACCATCCAGCATCGACTAAGGCACTAGAAACAATAATAGCAAATCTAGCCCTGCAAACCCTGCAAAGTCTTCCTCACCAAGACCTCCTCATTCGGGCGTTATGCTAAAATTGCATAAACTAATGAAGTGATACTGACACATAGGAATGTAGAAATGGGAGTAGGTCATTCACCTTTGAGTCTGTTCCACTATTTAGTAAGATCATGACTGATCTCTGGCCGAACTCCACATACTTGCCTTTGGCTTGTATCCCTTACTACCTTTTCTTAATGAGAGTTTATCTATCTCAGATTTAAAATTAACAACTGATTGAGCATCAACTGTTTTTTGTGTATCGATAAGCTTCCTAATATCTCTACTAAATAGTCTGACTCTAATTTGTATCCTATGCCTCCATCTTATTCAAGTATAACTCATACATAATGTCCCAAACACCACCATCACCCCACCTGGATAAGCCCCATATACCAACAAGACAGACCCATTAATGTTGGCAGTACAGTTGTATAGATGTCAAGGACTTTGCCTTGGGAATCTTCAACATCGATGCTGGACTCCATGAGATTTCATGGCATCAGGTCAAACATCAGAAAGGAAACCTCATGCTGATTCAAACTAACTGAAGAATCAATCCTCTTCCATGCTGAACTACATTTGGGGGACCACTGAGTGTGACAAGAATACACAATGTCCTTTGGGTGGGGGATTTCTTTGACCAAGAATAGCTCAGCAGCATCAGTACTGACAAGTTGATTGAATCTTAAAAGTCATAGTTGCTTAACTGGACCTGCAGCAGGTGATGACAAAACTAATGAAAGGGAAAAATGTACTTGACCTTGTTCTCACCAACCTACTTGCCGTAACTCCGTCCATTTGTGGCAATATTAGTATGTGGAGATATAGAACTGGAGTCAATGTGAAGTAGGGAGAATATGCTCCTCTGTAAAACATCCCACAAGGGACAAAGGAGTGGTTGTTGGAAGTCATTCATTGAAGGCCAAGGACAGCTCTGCAAGTGTTCCTCAAGGTAGTTTACAAGGGCCAACTATCACCAGCTATTGATCAATGACCTTCCTTCTATCATAAGATCAGAAGTCAAATAATCACTGCACAATGTTCCATTCCATTTGCAACTTGTTAGAAACTGAAGCAGTCCTATATCCACATGAGGCAAAATTTGAATTACATCCAGGCTTGGACTGATAAGTGGCAAGTAGCCTTCATGCCAAACAAGTGCCAACAATGACCATGTCAAACAAGAGAAGACCTAACCAGCCTCTCTTGACATTCAAAGGTATTGTCTCCACTGAATCACCCATTATCAATATTTTGCAGGTTACCATTGTGATGAAAGATGTGTGATTATGTGTAAATCAGCCATGAGTGAATCAAGAAAATACCTAATTGAGTGCAGCTCCAGAAACACAGAAGCTTGATACCATCCAGGATAAAACAGCCTGGCTAATTGGTGCCCATTCACCACCCTTAGCCTTCACCACCAGTGCACAGTGGCAGCAGTGTACCATCTGTAAGATGCTCTGCAGCAACTCACCAAAGCTCCCTTGACAGCAACATCCAAACTCTAATCTCTACTACCAGGAAGGACAATGGCAGCAAGTGCAAACTACACAACACCCTTTCTTTGAAATATATCGCCATTCCTTCACTGAAGTTGCTGAGTTGAAATCCTGGAGCTCCTTTCCTAATAGCGCTGAGGGTGTCCCTGCACACCAACAAACTCTATGGTTCACAAAGCAGCTCACTACCAACTCTTCAGGCAATACAGGATAGACCATAAATGGAAGCCCAGCCATGACACCACATCCCATGAATGAATCATAAAATGAACTGTACCATGACAGCTCAGCTAATAAAAGACACAAATCTTCAGTACCATTGAAGGAATGTTGTCAAGGCTCATAACTATATTTTGAAATTGCATGGAGTGAACCAAATTGGCTGAGTGTTGCATTGTACAATGCTCATGACTATCCTGCCAGAGATGGTGATGGTGACATTTATTTTCAAAGTATGATTCTATGAATATGACTATATTGCTTGACTATTGTGAGAGAGTATTCCAAGTGTTGGCACAGGTTCCCAGATGTTGGTAAGGAGGATCGAAAGGGCTGTGTTTATTGTTGTTAATTAAGCTTAGACATTCTGAGCTTTGAATAACCCTTTTGGGGTTTTAACCAAACAGTTCTGGTCTGGAACTTTCAAACTAAAACCCTTACACTGAGGTAACCTTTTTCCTAACTTTTCTGAACTGGCCCCTTTTTTCAGGGGAAACTGTTTCAGGCATCCAACTTCAACAAGAACTTTTATGAGTTGAAACTAAAATCTCTCCAAACAATGGTGTTTCACCTAAGCAAAAAAGAAAACCATACATAATCCTTCTAAGTGAATGCAAGCCAATGCTTCTCAGTTTTTATTCTGTTCATTTATAAAACTTGCACCATGCAAAATTTTCCCATTGGGGCTCAAGGAACTCTCTTGTACTGGGTTCAAAAAATCATTGCTCCAGGAGTACTGACAAGTTAAGTATTGAACACCCTCATATACACAAACCAGCACACACATATCATTAGACATTAGTTATGTTTACATTTTTATGAAGCATGGGAAATATTGCAATTGAATCATCCATAATTATTCCAGATTTAGAATTTAGAAGAATATTTTATATTAACTTATCTTAAATATAATTCTGGGAACCTTCCTTCATCCTTTCTATTCACTAACAATATACAGTGTACTCTGATATATCAAATATCTCGTCTCATCTGCTGCAGATTAAAAGATTAATTTAAATTGCAACATTATATATTTGTCAAATACCTAAAAAATACTCTCACTGGAATAATTCCCTACAATGTTTGACTCTGGCAGAGATGGTATAAAGAGGATTTAATGCCCTAACTAAAATCCCAATTGTTATGAGATGATGACTGGCATGTTTCATGGCAATGCCTCTAACTCATATAACATATGATTGGGTCTGGATCTGTATAATCAATATAATTAACATAAAAAAGTTAATAGCATTGGCTAAACAGTTTTCAGCCAACTTGACAATGTTGGGGTGCATTGTTCAAATTTGTTTTTATTTATCAGATTATTAGTGCAACACCAGCAGAGTCACTTGCTGGGATGGAGGCAAACAGGTATTCAAGGGACAAAATCAGTATCACTTCAGTTGGAGCAAATTACTGCAGATGCTGGAGTCTATAGTGAAAAAAACAAATGCTGGAGATTGGTCAGCATCAGAGCTGATAAAGAGTCATCTGGAATCGAAACGTTAGCTTGCCTTCCCTCCATGGATGCTGTCTGAACTGCTGTAATCTCAACATCTGTTGTCTTCAGTATCCCTTCAGTGGTATTAGCAGCTGGATGAGCCCACAAACTCTCTTATGGACCCTAAGAGTCCTGATGCCTCCAAATAGAGGGCAGAACTGGAACAACTGGACTATTGGGCACTGAGAGTTGCAAACTGCATAAACAATATTCCAAGCAGAAAACAGCGAAGCCAAAGTCAGTGAGGATGATCTCCAGCACCTTCACTGCCAGAAAGTATTGCAAAAAGAAATATCATTACATCATGGGCATAATTTTGAAATGTTAGTTTTACAAACTGGGCAAATGCACATTCTTAGCATGCACATTTTTAGGTATGGAAAGCATTTGTACATTTTGTGTACACTGTTTTTAACTGGGTGCACGGCATGTCAAGGTACAGCTGAAATCCAGTTTTTGTATGAATTATCTTTGCTCTTCTCTTTATCTATTACAATCTTCACAACTGGGTGTCAAAGAAATTCAATTATGCAAAGGAGAATCCTAACAAATGTTCAAGCACGATCGTTGTTTCAAGCTCACGCTCCTTGAAGAATACTTTTAAAAAGACCATGTACAAATATTTTACATGTGGGGAAATCTTCAATCTATTGCCTTTAACATTCTACTTGCTCCATCCAAAAGAGATGCTTGCCTGTAATTATTTTCAGAAAAAATTAATTGTTGAAGAAATACCAATCTGTCCAGCTGAGGAGACATTTGAAATGATAAGTAGCCAATCAGAAATTCTGTGAGATTGCCCAGTAATGTGTACTTTTTCAAATGGGCAATGCACTTAAATTCAGCTCTGATTTCCCTAATGGAGAATGTGGAAAATAAATAGATTTCTTGTTTTTTATCTTGCATTGGATTGGGAAAAAGGAATGGAGTTGTGTGGGACTATGCAAAGTGTGTAGCCATGGTGATGCCTGTCAAGGTATTTCCAAATCTGAATATAACTCTACCTAAACCATAATTCTAAGCCAGAACTTCTAAACCAGAAATCTAAGCCATAACTCATTAAGTTCATCAACTATTTAACTGCAGGACCAATCCACAAACACCCAGTCTTAGTCCTAAGAAGTCCTTAGAAAGTGGGTAGGGTGCTTGCTAGGCAGCTGGAGAGCATTTGAATCTGGGAGTGTAAGTGAGGGGGGGGGGGGGGGGGGGAGAGAGAAAAAGAAAGAATGGTCATTCAATGAGAGAGTATAAACAATCATCTTTTTATGAAGGATCAGCCTCAAAAAAGGATTTGATTAAACTGCATTGATTTCACATAAAGGTAATTAGCATAGACATTGTTGAAACATTGAACAAGCATGGGAGTTCACCACCTACATTTGAGACAATAAAGCAATACGAAGATGCTTGCAAGAGCTCCTAAAGATATCCGTAGCATCCAGGGAGGCAGCTAACAGTGCTGCAATTGAGACTTGGAACAATACATTTTCAGAGGATTTCCAGGACATGATTAAAACTATACAGTAGTTATGTATCTTCAATGTCAAATAGAAAGGAGTGGGTGGAAGTGCCCTCAAAGAATACCAATGTTTTCTAAACCTCTGACCAAAACGAAGCTTCAGGCATAAATATAGTTCCCATTTCCAACGCAAGAGAAAAACTTGAGAAACTGATCCTTCCAGAACTACTAATTAATTGAAATGAACGTTACATTTAATCCCTAATGCATGAGCAGAATCTGCCCATAAACCAGGTTGCTCAATCTCATCTCACTTACAGAGCATCCAAAAAGAACTTGGAACATAAGGGCTAGGAGCAGGAGTAGGTAATTCAGTCCTTCAACATTGTTCAAGGATGATAATGAGAGCAAGTAAATTAGTTGACGTAAAGGGGAGTTATGATGCTAATACATAGATATGGACACTGGATGGCTGTTTAGCACTTTTTGGATAATGTTTATTGTGAAAAATAAATATTATTTAACTGCATTGTGTAAGCCAATTTATATTTTGTATATGGAACAGAATGATGAGAGTGTGGCTGTAGAGATAATGGATCTGTTGGTGGTCATCCGTCAAAATTCTACAGATTCTGAAATGGTTCCTACAGATCAGAAAGTAGGAAATGTAACCCCTCTATTTAAGAAAGGAAGGGGAGAGTAAACAAGGAAATTCAGCCCTGTTAGCCTTTGACATCAACAATAGGAAAAATGCGAAAATCAATTATAACAAATGTGATAACTGGACACTTCAAAATTTATGGTAGGAGAATCAGTATGGACTTATGACAAGGAATCATAACCTGGTAGATTTTTATGCTGGAGGATGTAAGTAGCAGAATAGATGAGGATGTCATCTGATCTCAGAGGTCATCACTAACCTAATGTCATGATCCCAGGTGCGATCACCAAATTATGTGATCTGCTAAGGGACATTATTTTTACTGTAGACAAAAAATGAGATCCAAGGGAGCTACTCAAAGATCAAAGCATAGGATTCCTTGCTTTCAAACAAACAACAATACTAAACAAGTTATGACAATGATAAGACCCATAGCACATGTACATCTTATTTTCATCATTCAGAATTAACACATAGAAAAATGGGATAATCGACTGTGATTGAGAACCCTACGGCACACAATAAAAAGCAAATGCAATCAGGACCAGTCCCATGGAAACTCCCCTAAACATTAATGAAATGGCAAATCATCAAATCTCATTAAAATTCACAAGGAATTGCAATTCTTCACTTTAGTTCATCTGGTCTTGAAACTCCTTTTCAAGCCATTCTGTCTCAGACAACCTCAATGGTCACTCCCGTCGTGCTCAGTCACCTTCCTATTCTGTGCTCACACTCCCTCAAATCTGCAACTACAGTCCAATATTCATTCACAAGCTGAACTCCAGGCATTCACCAACAATTGGCTTCACCAAGCCAGTTCTATGCTTGGGTTTTTCCCTAAGTTCCAATTTTGTTTAGTAACATCAAGCAAACATTGCTTGTGAGATTTACAATACCCACTCTCTCAGTTGCACTGAGTATTAATGCTCACAAACTTAATCCTCAACCCTCATAATATCACCCAACACCTGCCCAATTTCTCAGTTCCCTAGGATTTCCTCTGTGTCCTGACTCCAACTCTTAATTGCCATCTAATTCTTAGAATTTATGTCCATCCAAACAGCAACTGCTATTGACTCAGTAAGTCCCACTGTTCAGAATCTTTGTAATTTGGCTGCCTTTCCCAGCAGTATAGTTAGCTACTGTACTAGCTAGTAACTATTGCAGGATTTACCCTGTCTCTGTCTCCTTCCCCTTCACATACTCACTGCCCTTCATTTCACTATAATATTTTGAACTGCATTTTCATGATTCCCAGAGTGTCCAATAATCCTGACCCCTTTTGCACAGCAATACTGAATCTTGTCACTTTATAACTCTGGAACTGAATGTGTTCTGCATGTTTCATTTCACAGAGAACAATGGCTTGTTCAGTTCAGATGAAATGGATGTAACCTGAGGGAACAAGTGGTTGTGGTAGAATTTCACAAGCCGTGTCAGAAGGTTTCCAAATGCAGTCCCACTCAGGTGGTTAGTAAGCAAAACTAAAATAGTTGGGATTGGAGGTAATTTGCAGGCAGACATCAAGAATTTGTTAATGGACAGAAAATACAGTAGGAATAAGTAGTCTTTCTTAGGCTGTGACTAGTTTTCTTTAAATATTTCATGGAATTTGGGTGACGCTGACAAGGCCAACATTTATAGTCCGTCCATAAGTGCCCTCAAACTGAGATTGTTAGCTGCAAAAAGTGCCACGCAGATTAGTCCTTAGATCCAACTGTTCACAATCTATATCAATACTTTGAAGGCATGGATCAATTGTAATCCTTCCAATTTTTTCAGTGACATAAACCTAGATGGGAATGTGAGTTGTGAGGAGGATGCAAAGATACATCAAGGGCATATGGACAGGTAACGTGATTGGGTTAGAAACGGAATGTGGAATTTGAGTTATTTCATTATGTTATTCTATTTCATTAGAAGAACAGAGATTTAAATGATGGGCGATTTGATACACAAAAGGATTTGGGGGTCTTTGTTTATAACTTATTGAAAGCTACCTACAACTGCTGCAGTATCCACAGGTTTCAACTCTTACGGATTTGGTCTGATATGAATCTTGCCAGTGAGTTCTGAACAGGAGGATGATTGGAGGACGATGAACAGAACATATTTAGCTCTTAAAATATGATATCATGTTAGCTTTTACTGCAAGAGTATTTGAGTACAGGAGTAAAGATGTCTTGCTGAAATTGACTATAATCTTGGTGACACTGCATCTGGAGTATTTTGTGGAAGTGTGGGTTGTTTACCTAAGGACAGAGACACTAGCTATCGAGGGAGTTCAATGAATATTCACCAGACTGATTTCTGGAATGGTGGGATAAACATATGAGAAGAGATTGAGGGGGCTGAATCTATATTCTCCAGAAGGACGAGAGCTGATTTTATTGAAAGACACAAAATTCTTCTAAAAATCAATTGAGAAGATGTAGGAATAAGTTTGCCATGGAAACCAGGATGCCTGGAACAAGGAGAAGCAGTGTCAGAATGAGAGGTAAATCGTTTATGACTGAAATAAGGAGGTAGTTCTTCACTCAGGATGTGCTGAATCTTTAGAATTCTCTACCCTACACGACTGTGGATGCTCTGCCTTTGAGTGTTTTCAAGAAACAGATTGATAGATTCTATATTTTAAAATAGTAAGGATATTAATAATATTATTATATAGTACTAAAATGGCATTGTGGTTGAAGATCAGCTAAGATCTAGTTTAATGGCAGTGCAGATTCAAGATGCTGAATGGTCTATTCCTGCTCCTGTTTCCTATATTTCTATGTTTCTTTGGCATGCCTCTAACCACCACCTCTCCCTCCCTCTATTGGTAAGTTTATTTGGGACTGCAGTGGAAAAAGAGACAGAGAGAGATGGGGCGAGAGAGAGACAGAGACAGAGAGAGAGAAAGAGAGAGAGAGAGATCGCTGGTGGGTTCTGCTCTGAATTGAGCATTTACAAGTTAGAAGAGTCTAGTTAAAATTCCTAAGTCCAATCAGTTCCCAGACTTGGGAACTCTACAGCCTTCAATATTGAGTTCAACAAATTTAGGGCTTAAGCTTTTTTCCATGTCCTCATCTCAACCCCCATACACCAGGCCTTAGTATCACAACCCATTGCTAGCCACAAACAGTCTCCATTAATAGCTATTCACCCTTCTAGCCAGATCGTTATCCACTCCTTGTCCAACTTTTTTTCTGCCTCTCGGGGTTCTATCCCCATCTATTGTTGACTCCTTACCCACTTCTCCCACCCTATCTTCTGCATAAAAAAACAACATTTTCCCAGTTACCATCAGTTCTGAGGAAAGGTCACTCGATCCAAAGTGATAATTCTGATTTCTCTGTCAGACCTGCTGAGTTTTTTCAGCAATTTCTGTTTTCGTTTCTGATTTCTCGCATTCTTTTGTTTTGTTTTCCTATGTCCAATGTCATTTTTGGATTGAATCAGAAAACACTGTAAATTTGAGGTCATACTTCTCAAATTTAACTGGGAATTTAAATATATTTCTATTAATCTCAAGTACAGTGAATAATCAAGTATTCAAACAAAAACAACAAGTTAGTATATTCGAATTAAGTAATTTGGTTTCTTACTTGGCTACCTATTGCAGCCATTAACAAAGCAATTTTCTGATATTACTGGTTGGAAATCCCACTTTCCATTATCATATCAAAGAAAATCAGGCACACTGGAGCAGGAGCTATTGTATATTAAAATAACCTGACCACTTTCTGGCTTTTAACAAGGTAAGCAGCTTCACTGAAATATAAAAGCCGGGAGCAGAATGCAACATACACATAAAATCTTCATTTTTTTAAATCACAGCACACAACACTGTGCTCATCACTATCTCATCCAGCTGTTCCATTTTCTGTGCTGCTGCCTTATTCTAAAACCTTCAGAACAAAGGATTTTTCTCAAGAAAAGTCAAATAAAGTTAAAATAATTTATTTTCCCACTTGGGGTTAAGTTTTTTTATCGTCCTATTGATGTTGTGTATAGAAATTGCATGATGTAGGTCTTTTTCTCTTCTAACCTGTAAATTACTCAGGGATTAAAGTGTGGTGATTTGCTGCTGTAGGAACTGCTTGGGGATGAGACGCCCCCATAATCCTTTAAGTAGTTCCTGAGATGTTCTTCCATGACTTTCTTTAGTTCAGACAGTTACTGTCTGATTTATGATTATCTACACTCATTTCTGTGCATGGGGGTAAAACCTGAAAGTGCTGGAGAAATTCAACAGGTGTGGCAGCATCTATGCAGAGAGAATCAAGGACTGAATCTTGCATTGCTTCAGCTATGTTGTGATTCAAAGAGAGTTTCTACCTGTGAGGCCTAGCAGGTTTTCTCGCCA
The DNA here is from genome assembly GCF_037043375.1 of Chiloscyllium plagiosum. Classification (NCBI taxonomy): domain Eukaryota; kingdom Metazoa; phylum Chordata; class Chondrichthyes; order Orectolobiformes; family Hemiscylliidae; genus Chiloscyllium; species Chiloscyllium plagiosum. The sequence goes on along the minus strand of NW_028270142.1, from coordinate 100,577,752 downwards.
CATCTTATCAAACATTCACTAAATACCCTGCCTCTCATGATGCCCCCTTATCCAACTCCATCTCAGTTCTGCCACTTGCCCTACTTGCACTGGACTGGCCTCCAGCTGAATCTCTACTCTTATCATTATTGTTTGCAACATCTTCCCTCACTCACTAGCACTCACCCCAACCTCTCCACCCTGCATGCAATCTGTGCTACCACTCACTTGCTCAGATCATCAGCCCACCTTCACTAAACGTAATAGCTATGCCACTCAATGTGGTCAGTTGATCACTGTGGGCATCTAACATCAGTTATTTTTGCTTTTAAAAACCATATTAGACCATGAACAGTTGTTGGTATTAAAAATCAGATGATGAAAGTTGAAAATTGATAGCTCATTTTTTAGCACTATTGAAACAATGGTCAGTGTCTGAACTTGGGTGAGCATTATTTAACACTCATCAGCCCAAGCCAGGATGGAATCCATGCTTTGCAGTAGGTGGACACAGTTTGCTTCAGTGACTGATGAGTCATAAATGGTGCTGAACACTGTGCAATCATCAGCAAAAATCCTCATTCCTGATCTTATTATAGAAGGAAGTTTAGACTTCATTGTGTTGAGGTTTTTACAGTTCTACAAGGTGTTCTGCTGTTGGTCAGACCTTTAATGAGACACGGTGTATGCTAATTGCATTTAATTATGGTTGGCTTTAACTTGGTGTTCTTTTGAGCTTCTTTTTTTTAAATATTAACCTAGTTTTCCTAATTGACTTGTTTAGAGATATTATCACATATCTCTGGAGCAGGTGGTATTTGAACTTGAGACTTCTGGTCTGGGGTGGAGGGCGGTAGGGGCACGATCACTGTGCCACAAGAGGGCCTTTGAGCTACATCTAAATAAATATAAGATAAAACAGTGGATGTTGGATTTGTGGGTGTTTATTATTTCTAAATAAATGGAGTTGTATAAAGATTTGCTCTGGTTTTATCCTTCAACAATGGGTTTTCTGGGATAGAACAACATGTTCCAACTCATCAGCCAGAGTGACAGAGGCAGCAATACCTTCATCATAGTCACATACAACTGGAAGGAACTTTCTAATTCTGTTTTGTTATCCTTTGTGCACATATCTAGTTTTACCTGAAGATCATCTATGCTATTTGTCACCGCTGTAATATGTGATAGCAATCACTGTCAACAAAAAGAACTTCCTCCTGAATTCCTTTTTGGGTTTATTAGTGATTATCTTGGATCTAGTTCCAGACTTATTCACATCTTGTCTATGTCTATACTATCAAACTGTTCCTTAATTTTATATGTATGTCATAGATTAACCTCAGCTACATTTTTAAAGATTAATTAAGAAACCCAGCCTGTTCAAACTTTGCTGCTAGTTCTAGTCTTTCTTAAATATGTGCATCTGCATTCCATTCTTTGCCTCACCATTCGTGGTGGTATCTTCAGACATCTAAACACTAAATGTTAGAATTCCCACCTTATTCCACTAATCAGAGGCTATAATATGAATCTGCATTTTGTTACACTTATTCTTTCCACAATGCCCATAAAGCATTGTGGTCTGAGTTTCACTCACAAGAATACAGCCACATGGTGGGATACTCCCCATGAAATTCCAGACTTTTTTAAAGGTCAGGTAGCAGTCGGAAATCTGCTCTGTGTGAGGAACAGTTGCTTGGCAAATTATATTCGCCAAATTGGCCAATTAATGACCAAACGGGTGGCCCACCATCTAACTAAGGATAGCTGACATACTCTTGCAGTTTGAGGACCAATAGGAGCAACTCAAGCACTGTGTAAGCAATTGTGTGCTTCATCAGGTTAGCGAGAGAAAGGCTACTCAAGGATTGAAGCAACCTCTCTCAAACCAATTAAATCTTAAAATTAAAATTGGCTTCAGAAATGATGGGCTAATATCATGAAGGCATTAGCCCTTTACAGGGCAGCTTTTCCTGCAGCCTCAAAACCTTCCTGGACTAATAGACTCAGACCTACTGCTAAGAGGGGGCAGGGGTTCTCCATGCAGTTATAGATTCCTAATCAACCTGTTCAGACATGTTATGACACACCTTTAGAGTTGGTGGGACTTGAACCCAGGCCTCCAGGCTCAGAGGCTGGGACACTATCACTGCACTGCAAGACCCTGCAATCATTGCCTGGCTACATGGCCACTGGAAAATTCCAATCAGCCAACATGAATGTTCTTCTATGAAGTAAATTCTTCAGCTCTGACCTGTGCACCATGCCAGGAAGATGACACACCCAGAGATTTTAAAACCTACCAATATTTGGGCTTGATCCTTTTGGGGACTAAGTCATTACCTCATTTGGAAAAAAACAAAACAAATCAAAGTCCTAAATGCACTATCATCCACTTTCTTCACACTGGCATTCAGCTTTTTTTGTGTGTGCAGGGAGAACAAAGGAATAGCTCAAAAGCATTGAAGATGTAAAGATCAGCAATATGATATATCAATTCAGTAACGTGTATGCTCAGGTTTTTACCATTAATTTGAACTGAACAGTCACAGCTGAAAAAATATTTGAAAATAACATGAATAAAGTCTCATGATAATAAGAAGGAAAAGGATTGGTAGCCAAGGTAACTGGACTTTAAATTATGATGAAAGCAAAAATATGAACTGGAGCAAACACATCCACGGCAATGTCACTGGTTCAGCTCTTATGTATCCTGCTGAGAGTTAATTTCATAGTCAGTACAGTAATCTTTAAATGTTTATGTAATTCAAATTCTTAAAATGAAAAGTGATAAGGAGTAAAGTCTAGTAATGAAATATCAACTGTTGAATTTTCTTTATTCTTTTCAATATATTATTCCAACAATTAGTGCATTTTGGCTTTGTTCAGACAGTTCCAGTATTCCAGAATGACTGTAACACTGTGGAAGCCTTTCTCTGCACACAAATATAAAAAGCCAACATATAAACAATAAGCCTATAATTTTGTTACATTTAGCAATGCAAAACATCTCCCCTAATTTTCAATTTTAATATATTTCAGTGTTAGCATAAATAACATTATCAAACATTATATGTGCCAAACTGTGTTTAGTTGTTTAAATTCATAGTATAATACATAGATCTAATTTTATCTACATTTCTAACTCCATTTCATGTCATCAATATTGTCAGATTCTGTGAATGGCTAACTCATCAGCCATCTACAACTGTTATCTAAGCTATAAATAATACTGTTTGACATTTCTTAGGATTTATTCATCAAAAAATGTGATACATTCTCTAACCATTGACAAATTGAGAACTTTGAGGTTAGCTTTGCTAACAGCACATCAAAGTCAATTAATATAAATTATTGTGAAAAATAATGTCAATACCAAATTTTAACATAATATCAAAAAAGTCTTTCTCATTTTTATCTGGAAATTTCATTGATTCATTTGTCATCTGTCCAATAAATTGCATCTGGTTGAAAGCACACTTTAATAAGCTGAAATTGACAAGAAATGGTCAGACATTGTCAATATGACAAGACAAGTTAAACTGTCATTACTCATGGGGTGGTTACATCAACTTCAAGTTAGACATATACACAAAATTGAATGTGAATAGATAGATGTTGCTGTTAAGTTGTACTGCTTTGTTATTAACTGCAAAACGTTGCACCCTGTCCTTAGCATCCATCTTTATAATGAACTTGCTGTATATGCCCATTAATGATCATTAAGCTTTATCAGTTGCAAGCATTGATGGTATTTAATGACCTGGTAAGTGTTAATGACTGACTGTCAGCCTCTCTTGCACGAGTAAATAACCAGTACGAATGTTGAAATTCATTCTTTCAAGTTATCAATTTTCTGAGAAATTTCCAAAATTCATTTTTCTCTCCCTTTCTATGTCACTCTCTTTATCTAATATTTCTTTAGTCTGTTTTCATCTATCTTTCTGGATTTGATTTGACATTGAATTCAACACCTTCAATTTGTCTATATTTTGGGTCCTTCCTGTGTTTATTTTCCAATCCTTAAATTTAATTGATTAAAGAAATACGTTTTGGTGCCTTATCCACTTGGGTTCCTGATGCTCTGCTTCTTCCATCATTTTCAGCCCACACTTTCACTAATTTGTGGTGTAAGGGAAGACCTAACTATTCATTTGACACCAGATTATAGTCCAACAGGTTTATTTGAAATCACAAGTCTTCAGAGCGCTGCTCCTTTATCAGGTATCACACCCACTGTTGTGCGCTTTGTCCACTCCAGTCCAACACCAGCACCTCCACATCATAACTATTTGTTGACAATGTTAGATGTCCTCTACAGCAAATTCTGGTATATTGTATCTGTGCCTACATTATCCCCTGGAGTTTTTAAAAAGTTTTGGTTTTATGCTTTTATTAATGAGAGTGTGTACTTGAAAAGGAATTAATTGTATGAAGTGTTTTGAAATGTGTGAAGGTGATAAGTTATTATAGAATTTGAAACATTGTTATAGTAGTTTTCAGGCAGGAAGGTGGATTGTAAGTTATTATCCAAACTTATAATACATATTATTTTAAACTTGCAGTCCTTATGTTTCCTTATATTCTTTATTGGTGGAGAAAGTGAGGTCTGCAGATGCTGGAGATCAGAGCTGAAAATGTGTTGCTGGAAAAGCGCAGCAGGTCAGGCAGCATCCAGGGAACAGGAGAATCGATGTTTCGGGCATTCCTGAAGAAGGGCTTATGCCTGAAACGTCGATTCTCCCATTTTTTATTGGTGCCCTTGACAACAATGTGGCCTTAGCTTCATATTTCTCTGTTCACTACATTTCAGATTGTGAAGTGAGAAGAAAGTGGAAATTAAATGTTGTCTCCCATTGTGTTTTATTATATATCAGTGCTTGAAGACAATGCTCCTGTTTTAGGAGAAGTGGAATGAATAAGAAGAAAATCATCTAGTAATGAGTGTGTTGCAGGGAAAATCACATTTACTATTACTGGTAGACAGTGGCAGCTGTCATTAGCACACAGGAGTTAAATAAGATCTCGCATCAAGGAGAAATGGAATACATCGGCCTAGCAGTTTGTAATAAATATGTTTGGCTGGGTAGACTGAGGCGTATTCTTCAGCTTGTGTTGAATGCATTATCCTCATTGTCAAATTTTCCATAAAAACAGTGATTTAATTTTATAAAATGAAACTTTTGATCATTGGTTCCAAATCAGAAATTGCAAGATGGCCTTGTTGACCTTAATGCCAAACCACTCCAATTCAATTATGTCTTTGATGCAATTCTTTATGGAAGCAAATAAAAACTGCAATTTTGTGACAGCTAATGGGGTTCTTAATAAAATTGATGCTTGAAAATGTCCCTTTATTTTTAGACCTTCAGTAGATGGTGAGAGGACCAATACAAAGTAAAAAGCTACTTGACTTTACAGTCATCAATCTACTTTATGCAGATATATCCTTCAATGATAGTGTTGGTAAGGATGACCGCTGTAATAGTTCTTGTGAAAACAGCTCTCATATTCCCAGAGGTCCTTCTACATTGTGCTGTGTGGCAGTCTGTCCATGCTCAATGTGATAATTTAGAAAAGATCGGGAAACTTAACACTGACCATCCAAACAACACCATGTGAACAACAGTAACAATTCATTCCACTACAATCTATAGCCACAAAGCTCAGAATATTGATTCCTCTACTATTTTTCTTCTGAGCAGGAACAGTCCTGTTACAATGAGGAGAGTGGGAAAGCATGGCAGGAAGACATCAAGCATAACTAAAAATGTTCATCTGGTGAATCTATATATGCTAAACAACAGAATAAGAAGAATAGAGCGATTCCAAAATCAACTAATCAGATCAAAGCTCTCAGTTCCTTTCTTAGCTAATCATGAATATCGATGGTCATTTGAAGAATGATTGGAAGGAAGTGGCACCATGAATTGCCTATCCTTACCAATCATCCTCAGTCAAAAGTGTCAAATGTTTGAACCATCTAGCTTTTGTCAGAGATCCATATCATCACAGCCATGGGTCTTTAACCAATTCAACTCACTCTGTGTGATATCAAGGAAGGGTGGTTGTGTATAGGCATGACATCATCCCAGCTATAGTGCTGCAGACCTGTGCCCATGAATGAAAAAACAGTTATCATTATAGGTTCAGGCATTTAAGTCTGAGAAATACATCCAAACTGGTAAGTGTATCACTTTGATACTCCCTTCATATGTGGGAATCAGGCATTGAGTTCATTAGAATTTAAGCAGAATATTGCAGATGCTGGAAATCTGAAATAAAAACAGAAAATTCTGGAGAAACTCAGCAGGTCTGACAGCATTTGTGGAGAGAGAAATAGAGTTAACACATCATTAAAGTCATATCAAACTCAAAACATTTACTTGATTTTTCTCTCCACGGATGCTACCAGACCTGATGGGTTTCTCCAGCATTTTCTTTTCTAAATAGTGTGTTCCATGCACTGTTCTGACCACATTCATACACTGGAGAGATTTAATTTTTTGTTAATGCATCTGCCATGGTTCATAGCATTGCTGATGTGTTTTGCAGAAAATCAAAACCAGGAATCTCCTGCATTATATATTTCACAAGGTGTTTGTGACATTGTATGAATTCCATTTGACTTTTCAAGTTTTATCAGGGCCGAATCACATTGTTAAAGTGGAAGATAGCAGCCTGCATGTAGCCCACCCTGCTGTATGATAAATTACCATTAATGCCATAATTCGGTGGCAAAAACATCAATTTTAAAAATGAAAGTTTATAAAATGATCGATATCATAATTCAACACACTTTCATAGTTACATAATGATGAAGCCACTTTTTTGGGTTCAACAACCAAAATACAGTAAATACGATGATGATAAAAAGCTCTATGAGTCATGCTACCAACGTGAATCATTGCAACAACATAATTATATTGTGAATTTTAGCCTGTGTTTAGAAAGCAAGAGAAATATTACCTGTGTGGGAGGTGGAAGTGTAGGTCTAAAGTGGGAGACTCACATTCAGAGTAGGAGTGTTGGCATATGTGTACATTTGACAATTAAATTGAAAGAACATGTTCAAAATTTGAGTATTATCATTTTAATATAGGACCCGATACTTGTCAGAATGTGCAATGTTGCAATTTATTAGTACAGGTTAAAAATTCACTTTAAGTACAAAGGTTTACACCAAGCATGCAAGATTTATTCTAATGTTAGGTGACTCAGTTCACGCTTTTATAAAGTTGATTCTGTTAATTACATATACTCACATCTCAATTTAATGCTTCATATTCACCTTAGAATCTAGTTACTGAAAATCCTTTTAATGACTTTCATCTGCAATATTAAATATGAAATATATTTTGATTAAATATTTTTGTTTTGGTTATAAAACACATTTCACCTGACTATTCCATGTAACTCTAGAGATTTGCACATTCCTGAACAGGTCAAATTTTTAAAAGACTGAGCAGTTATCGTGAGTAACTCCATTAACATATTATGTGCTAAATCTTATGAAAAGTTACAGTTTAAAATTAAAGAGTTGCAAAATACTATCGTCTATGCATGGCTTCCATTTCTTACTCTATTTTGACTTCTTCCCATTCTGTTGCATTCTTGCAAATTTAATATTAAATTTTACTTTATTTCTTAAGGCTAAGTCTTTGGTCTTGCAATTAACAGAACCGAAGATAGTCTTGATGTTGTGTGACTGTGAAGGTGATTGTTAAGAGGCCAGCCCATTCTACCACTCTCATACAATCATAGAATCCCTATAGTGCAGACAGTGGCCATTCGGCCATTTGGGTCTGCACTGACCCTCTGGAGAGCATGCCACTCCTCATCCCCATCCCCATAACTCTCATGATGTTTATTTTCATTTACATTTAAATGATCTCCATCATATAAATGATGAATAAGTAATGACATTAACAGAATCTCCAGAATAATATTGCTGTATTGTATTTATTCCCAAGCTTTGTTTCAAAGGGATTTTTTCAGCAACAAAATATGGAGTACAGTTACTGATGCATAACCAGTGATGTCGTCAGCAGTGCACACTCAGTTGGGAGACCTGAGGCTGGCTGAGAATTGATCCTTGGACCTCATCAATATATTTTGCAGAAGCTCCTGGTGCCTGCAATGGCAGCTTGGCCATTTGGAAAGGACATCAGAGGAGAAGGTGTTTCAGGTTGGAACCTTTCAACAGGACTGGGGAAGAGGAAGGGGGCAATGAAATAGTTAGATAGAGGGGGCTGGGGGAAAGGAAAAAGCACAGCAAGTCAGTTAGGATCAGAGGAGAAGTGGGGGGCAGGTTTCGATAATCAGGTCGGATCCTTTCATCAGGACTGCGGGAGAGGAAGGGAGCAGAGAAACAAATAGAGTTTTTACTTTGACTCTCCAGCATCTGTAATTCTCATTATCTCCAAGCATTTGAAGAGGGTAATGTTCAGCCTGGCCGCTTCCCAAAGCTGGAAGGAGGATTGGAGCAGATAACTTGTGGGTGAGGGGTTGGAGGTAGCAGAGAGGACAATCATAAGGACTGTGGAATCATTGGAATATAAGACGCTTCTTCCAATTTTTTTCTATATTTAACCATTCAATCTGACTCCTTGCCTCACTGCAGAGTCGTGAAACTAAAGCAATTCTGGAAACTGCTCCCGCATTGGGAAATTGATAAACAAGTGTTATGCCCAATTCACATTTGCAAGGCATTTAATATTTGTTTCCTGCAGTCTTTGCAAACATCTAAAAATGTGACAAATCTGGCAGTGATTTTAATGCTCACACAAATAATCAGTCCCAGAGAGTGTTGAATTTCTTCTCTATATATGACTATGACTTTTTCATGTCACCCATAAAAATACTTAACAATGCTTGTGACAAGCATTGCATGAACTCTCCCATCACTTCAATGGATGAGTGTTCAGCAAAACAAAAACTGAGTTTACACTCTAGGTTGATGCTGTATGGTGTGATGCCAGTCCAAGCCTTGATTTACTTAACTGATTGCATATGTAATATTTACTGTCAGTGTTGGAGAGTTGGAGGGAGCCATTGATGCATCATACTCTCTTCTCCTCAACTGTTGAAAGGCTTGATGAGGGAGATTTTTCTATTTTGATCTCGCCGAAGTTGTTTTTCTCCTGCGTTGGAATTCAGTTCGCAATGTTTGCGATTGTCTTACAGATTGTCTTTACATCTAAGTTTGAACATCCTAAGGCCATGGTTCTGGTGTTTAGCTGCCTATAGAAGTTTTGTATTTGGTATGAAATACACCAAGTGAACCATAATTGTTCCAGAGATGATCAGCTATGAAATGTGTTGTTTGATAATTCATAAAAGCGATGTAGGAGCACTGGCTGTGCTACCATTTATTGTCTACCTCTAGATGTCCTTAAGCAGGTGGTGGTGAGCTGCCTCTTGACTGCCTGGCAGTCTGTGTGCTGTGGGTAGACTCAGAAAGAACCAGTGACACTGAAGGACCAGTGAAAAATTTCCAACAGAGGATGGTGAGTGGCTTGGAGAGTAACTTGCAGGTAGTGGTGTGCTGACATGTCTGCTGCCCTGTCCTTCCAGGTCGTAGTGGCTGTGGGTTTGAAAGATGTTATTGAAGGAGTCTTGGAAAATTTCCACAGTGAATCTTGCAGAATATTCATTCTATGACCATTGAGTGTCGCTGGTCAAGAAAGTTGATGTTTGTGGATATGATACCAATCAAATGGGCTGCTTTGTCCTGAATGGTGTCTTGAGTGTTGTTGGGGCTGCCCTCATCCAGGCAAACAGGGAGTATTCCATCACACTCCTAACATGCGCCTTATCGATGACAGGCAGGCTTTGCAGAGTCAGGAGATGAGTTACTTACTGCAGTATTGTTAGCCTCTGACATGGTCTTAGTGACACAGTATTTATATGGCGAGTCTAGCTCAGTTTCTGAATTATATTCACATGATGTTGATGCACTGGTGGAATGCAGTGATAGTGATACAATTGAATGTTAAGGGACAATGGTTAGGTTCTCTCTTGTTGCAGATGGTAGAGCATTTGTGGATAGTGAATTTTACTTGCCACTTGTCAGCCCAAACCTGGATATTATCCAGATCTTGCTTTCTTTGTTATGGAATGTTTCAGTAGCTGGGGGATCGTGGACAATAGTGAACATTGTGCAATGTTCAGCAAACATCTTCACGTCTGGTCTTATGATGGGGGGGAAGGTCATTGATGAAGTGGCTGAATATTGTTGAGCCTAAGTCACACCCTGAGGAACTCCTGCAAATTTATCCTGGAGCTGAGATGATTGAACTCCAACAACCATAACTACCTTCCGATAGTTATGGATGACTCCAGGGATGACTCCAACTATCAGAATGTTTTCCTCCTGATTCCAATTGACTCCAGTTATGTCAAGGCTTCTTGATGGTACACTTTGTCAAATGTCACCCTTGTCAAAAGTATTCATTCCTACCTCACCTCTGGAATCCAGGTCCTTTTTCCATGTTTGAACTAAGGTTACAGTGAGGTTAGGAGCTCAGTGGTCCTGATAAAATCCAACTTGTCATCACTGAGCAAATTATTCATAAGCAAGAGCTGCTTAATAGTATTGTTGATAATATTATTAATCACTTTACTAATGATTGAGAGTAGACTGATAGGACTGGGTTGGATTTGTTCTGCCTTGTGCAAGGATATACCTCAGCAATGTTTGACAGTGTTGGGTAGATGTCAGTTTTGTAGCTGTACTGGAGTAGCTTGACTAGGAATGCTGTCAGTTATAGAGTAAATGCCTTCAGTACTATTGCCAGAATATTGTCTGGCCTATAACCTTTGCAGTACCCAATGCCTTTTGCCCTGATATGCTTGGCTCCTCCATTATTGAGGAGGAGGAAATTTGTGAAACCTCCTTCCCCAGAAAATTGTTTGATTTCATCCATTCAGGACTGCAGAGCTTAGGTCTGTACCGTGAGTTGTGGAATCGCTTAACTATGACCATCACTTGCTACTTAGGCTGTTTGGAACACAAATAGTCCTATTTTATAGCTTCACCAGATTGAAACCTCATTTTTAGGTATGCCTGGTGCTGCTCCTGACTTACCCTGCTGTACCCTTAATTGAACCAGGGTTGATCCCCTATCTTGATGGTAATGGTATAGTGGGGAATATGCCAGGTCATGAGGTTGCAGACTGTATTGAAGTACAACTCTGCAGCTGCTGACAATGCATGGCATCTCACCAATCTTGAGTTGCATCTTATGTTTGAAGTCTATTCCATTTAGCATAGAGATAGTGTCATGCAACATGATGGAGGCCATTCTCAGTGTGAAAACAGGTTCTAATTTCCACAAATATGGATGCAGTAGTTACTCTTATTGACACTGTCATGAACAGATGCATCTGCAGATTGGTGAGGATGAGGTTAAGTATGTTTTTCCCTTTGTATGGTTCCCTCACCACTTACCATAACCCATTCTAGCTATGATCTTTAGGAATTAACCAGATTGAACAGATATATTGCTATTGCGCCACTCTTGGTGTTGGACGTTGACTTGCACGACCCAGAGTACATTGTGAGTAAGCTATGATTCCATGAGGATTACTACATCAGACTGCTGCTTAACTAGTCTGTGAAATAGTTCATCCGAATTTGGCGCAACCCCACAAATGTTAGTAGAAAGACTTTGCAGAGTTGACAGTACTGTGTTTGCCATGCTGGAAGAAGCTACATATGTGGTACTTATCATGAAATGTTTTGTAGGGAATGTTTTCCTGCCACCTGATGTTGTAAATAAATCTCAGGCATTTAATGTGGAAAGCTTGTAGTTGCTTTACACAATGTTGATTATTGTTCACTTCTCACACACATAGACAGGTGATAAAAGAACAACACTTTGGTAGACTTTGAACATTGTCCTGAGACAAATTCCACACTTCTTCTAAACATGTAAGTGAGCTTGCAAAACAGTGAGCTTGCTTTTGTTAGTGATATTTGAATTTGTCATCCAGAGTACCACAATTGGAGAGAATACTCCCAAGATAGAAGGTTCTGTCTGAGCAGAGGGGTTCTTCAGAAGTACTGTGGTTCTTGGAGTATGTGGTCAGGCAACAATAGATACTAGATCTATGACTTCTTCAGACTTACTATCAGGCCAAGATGTTCCATGGCTAAGGCAATGCAATCAACAAGCAGTTGTATGTCCTCTGGACCCTGAGTGAGGAGACTGCAGTCGTATATGAATATCAGTTCACTCAGTATCTGCTCACTAACGTTTTTATCAAGACTTGAGCCTTTGCAAGTTGAAGAAGTCATCATTGGTCCTGAATTATATGAGTAGTCATATGTCAATGTCTTTGAATGTGTATTGGAGCACAGCTGTGATATGTCTGGCAAATGGAGGTGCAGTCATTACACAAATGTACTTGGTTTCAGGAAAGGCAGCCGATGATGGACCGGTTTGCATCAATCTGGCCATCAAATTTTGAAATGGGCAATTAAAACTGGTCATCTTTTGGGGCAGCCATATTTGTCCAGAATCGTCCATAGACCTTCCTGATTTACTGTGTCAAAGTCTTGATCTGCCTACACCTGACAGTTTATCCAATTGGTCATCCATTCGATTTGGTCAAATATAAACAAGATTCCTAGCATCACATGAAGCTCTGTTCATGAAATGTCAAATAATTCTAGAAATTAGTGCAAGATCAGGTTGCAGAACAACCCTCATAACCAGAAACAAGAACAGAAATTGCGAGCGAAACTCAGCAGGTCCGGGCAGTATCTGTAGAGAGTTAATGTTTCAGGTCCAGTGATCCTTCTTCAGAACTAGAATGACATAGGAAGTGGTGTGTCAAGATCTTTAATCATAACCAGAATCCTGGGCAGATCCAGCACTGACAACAAGATGTCTGCATGAGATTAGATTCACCGAGGAATTTCAATTTAGGTGGGGGGCTGGTCAGTCTGTGCATTCCACTGACCTGACCAGATCTAAAGTCAAGCGTGTTCTTGGTCATTCAATCTAACTTCCACAAGAGCTCAACTCACTTCTACAGGAATCAGTGTTCAATTTATTGTGCTTTGTTTAAGTTTTGCCAGTAACCAGCATGCAACACTCATGAGCACCCAATCTCGAACAATGACACATGATGTCAAAAATACATTCTATGGTGATGTCAGCAAAATAATTAGGGGATTATCACACCTGGCCTAACTCAATCTTCTTCATGATCTCAATTATTGAATAGGCACATGCTTTAAATATAAATATTGAAAGTAATTACACAGCACAGCCAAATATGATTATTAGAGCTGACTTGTTGAAAATTCCCGTTTTGATTGCTAATTTAATTCGTAGAAATGTCTTTATGATTAATTAAGTGATTATTTCATTTCGAAATTAAAAACCTTTACATAAAATATTGCCTGTAGTCACCTGAATGGATTTCTCCCTGGAGAGCAATGGACTGTTCAGGGAGTTCAAATTGAACACAAGGCTTTGCTATTCTGAGAAGATGGCAAGAGGACCATATGAAATAAATGGAGCTTTCTTCTTCAAATATGGAAATTGGACTCAGAGCCAAAATGTTATTTTAAGTTGAGGACTTTGCAGTGAATTCCAGACTGAAAAGAAAAACAGCTGGGACGAGAAGAGGCTAAACAGGTAAGCTCTGAAATGTTCTTAAGAAGTCATATTGGACTCAAACATGAACTCTTGGCAAATGCTGCCAGACCTGCTGAGCTTCTCCTGAACTTTCTGTCTGAATTTCAGGTTTTCAGTATCCCCAATATTTCCTTTTATTGCAAAAACATTCTTGACTTTCCTTTAGTGGCTTCCTGCTGCCAACATTCTGTTCTCACATGCCACCATTTCCTATACATTTTACTTATCGGATCATGCCCTGCTTAGGAATCCCAGGGTTTAAATTCTCACATGCGGCCTTGGCTCTGTCCTGTCCTATTCCCAATTCTAGGCTAATATACAATACAAGATTATCAAAACATTTGACAATGTTTAAATTGATGTTATCAGCTCCCTCTGTGATTTGGGTTTATATCAGATTAAACTTTGAAATGATAAATATTAATCATCAATGTTATTTTTCATTTGGCAAGATTCCTCACACTGATAAAGTAAATGTCAATAGATGGTTCCAGCTGTAATATTTACCTTCTTGATCACGGGAAGAATGATTTGAAGGTCTGGGAAGTCATACCACACATTCCTCTCTCTCTCTTCCTTGTACTGGGCTGATTCTTTATTGAATTGAATCTCTGTGGAATAACTGACATTTGGAGTGCTCTTTACTAGAGATGATAGGGCTTTGCCCATCTGTTCAGAGTCGGCAAGTGGCCTTGTTGTTTCCTTTTGGAGAAGACCTGCCAAATTCACTGTCTCTTAGGTAATATCCTGGTCTGTGATAGGCCTTCGCTAAGAGCAAATGCACTAAGAAAATAAACCCAACCCACTAAGAGCTGTCGGCCTACCAAAGGTTGGGAGCTGTGCATTGCAGGCAGTGCCAGGCCAGGAGTGGTGTCAGAGCTGCTGAGTTTTTCCGGTATCTGGTGAAGATTAAGATGGCCAAGGAATGAAGGTGAGCATTGGCAGGATGGGAGGCCCAGGTCAAGAGGCTTTGCAACAGGAGTAGGGACTTGCCCTCTGCATGGTCCATATTCCCGATGTTGGGTCTCCCTATCAGACTTTTGAGTGAATTTGAATAAGAGATAGCTCTTACCACCCAGGAGTTCATAAACAAATGCAGCATGGTTTTGGAGTCCAGGGATAATAAGTTCCTCTGCTCGCTGGTGTTTGAATATCAACAGTGGCAGGATGAGGATCTTAAGAGGGCACTAACTATCCATTGTCCATATGGCTTCCTGCCCTGAACTTAATCAGAGCAGAGGTTGGAAGGGGAAAGTGACAATGTTCCTGCCTGCCAATTTCCTGCCAAATTAAATGTTTCCCCCCATCACCAAATACGCTTCATGGAGGGCATTAAATTATAGTGTAAACTTTGAGGAGACTCATTTAGCATCACATGATATTCTTTTTTAAAAAAGGGACAATGAACTATAACTATTGCCTTGTCACCCTTTCATTTATTACTCTCCAAGTGCACATCAAAGACTGTTTTTTACAATATTGTTTTGAAACTCACATAATGGAGATATTACAGTTGATGTGCTTTTCCACAAGTGTTCCAAATAAGTAAAATTCTTTTTTATTAAAATTAAAAATTTAACCAAGTGCAATTTGCTTTCATAATTGAGCATTTCATAATTGAAGTAGATATTGGTCTACTCATGATTCTGTTCCTGTTGAGTTTTTAGATATAGCTCAAAATATCAAGAACAAGAATACATTCTAGCTGTTACTGCAGTAAAAAAAACAGAAAGGATTGAGTCTAACTCTATTTCAAGTGCCTTCGTGTGTCTAAACCTGTTGGACTATAACCTGGTATTGTGTGATTTTTGACATAAGTATAAACATTTGCATGCATAACCAAAATGAAGGAGTGAGTAATGAAAGCTTTTTTTCTGTTTTTTGCTTTAAATTTTTAGCCACTCTATAATGAAGAACATGTGGGCAATTTTTTTCTGAATTGGTATCAGTGGTAAGGTATCTTGTCTACACCTATCAAATACTGCTCATGATTTCCAAAACATTCTGCTTCTCACTACTAGTTCTGATTTCAAGGATTTAATCTATTTCATCTCATATAGACGTAAATGTCAATATTGCCTACTTACTCAAATAATTTGTTTGTGTATGAAATGTACTGCATTACTCATTCAATTATCTATTTTAATTACAAGCTCTCTTCTGTATTAGCTTTTTGAACAACTGCCAAATAATAGCCACATCAATTCCTTGCACTTCCATTGACGATAGAGATTTTGAAAATTATTTTAATGTACAAATTATCTGCACTTGTTAATCCAGTACATGAAAATTTGCCTTGACAGGAATATTACTTGGAGTACAATGGAGTGCTCAGCAGGTGTATGAACTGGCAACTAACAAACCATGATTCAGCTCCACTGAGAACAATAATGATGAGAAGTCAAAACAACTTCAATGAGAATTGAATAAAATTAAAGGTCATTTCTGAATATAAATAGGCCAGTCTGTAGAATGGCCCCTTATCAGATACAACTTCATTCTAATCTTTGTTATTAATTCAAGACCACAAATTACAAAGTATGAAAACTATTGGTGTTGAAAGGGTTTGGTCTATGTTTACTGCATGTTATAACAAAATCACATTACACATTGTATGTTAATCCACACCCACACCTAACCCTTCTCCTAAGTGAGACAGCAATTAAAGTGTATTAGCACAATACATCCTTCTCGAAAGGCACCATATGGCTGGTAAAATCCAAAGTGATCAAATATGACTTAAAACAGTGTTTCCATGCTTTCAGAGTCAAGGCAAATTTTTATCTCATTGAAAAGCCAATAACTTATTCTTTAAAAAATGTTTTAATGAACTTGCTTGAACATTTTACAACAGAACTCTAAGGTAGGAAAGTTTAAACTCAGACCTTCTGCACCAGAGTTAAAGACACTGCAATTGCACCATGCCCTCACATGTTTGCCAGTACAGTTGTACTTACTTTTAACCAACCTGTTAAAATATGCTATGTCTCTCAGGCAGGTGGGATTTTAACCAGGACCTTCTGGCCCAGAGGTAGGGATGCTACAACTGTGCCACAAGTCCTTCAAAAACATTTTGAATCATTTTGGTCAGACAATTTATGACACACCTCTAAGGCAAGTAAAGGTGAACCCATACCTTGTGACTCAGAAGGTAGGAAGACTACTATTGTTCTACAAGACACTCGAAAATTATTTTTGATCAACCTTTAGGGACATTTTATGACATGCATTCAAGGCATTTGGGACTTGAAGAACCAAAAGGCCTACTCATAAAGTGATAGTCATAGAGCTGTACTGCATGGAAATGGACCCTTCGACACAACTCGTCCATGCTGAACAGATATCCCAAATTAATCTAGTTCCATTTGCCAGTATTCGGCCCATATCCCTCTAAACCCTTCCTATTCATGTACCCATCCAGATGTGTTTTAAATGCTGTAATTGTACCAGCCTCCTCCACTTTCTCTGACATCTCACTTCATACATGCACCACCCTCTGCATGAAAACGTTGCCTCTTAGGTCCCTTTTAAATCTTTCCTGTCTCACCTTAACCTATGTCCTTTAGTTTTGGACTCCCCTACCCTGGGGATCTTGGATATTCACCCAATCCATGCCCCTCATGATTTTATAAACTTCTGTGAGTTCACCCCTCAGCCTCTGATGGTCTAGGGAAAACAGCCCTAACGTTTTTTAAAATGTATTCATTTTGTGGGATGTGGACGTCACTGACTGGTCAGCTTTCAATGCCTATATCTAGTTGCCCTTGAGAAAGTGTCAGTAAGCTGCCTTCTTGAACTAATGCAGTCCACCTGCTCTGAATTGATCCACAAAGCCATTTGGGAGGGAATTCCAGGATTTTGAAGCAGTGACAGTGAGGAATGGTGGTATTTTTCCAAGTCAGGTTGATGAATAACTTGGAGGCGCACTTGAAGGTAGTGGTGTTTTCATATATCTGCTGCTGTTGTCTTTCTAGATGAAAGTGGTCATGGTTTGGAAGGTGCTGTCTTAAGGATCTTTGGTGAATTTCTGCATCTTGTGAATAGTACACACTGCTGCTAAGGTAGTGGAGGGAGTGGATGCTTGTGGATGCAGTGCCCATCAAGTGGGTTCCTTTGTCCTGTATGGTGTCCAGCTTCTTAAGTGTTGTTGGGGCTGCACACATTCAGCCAAGTGTGGATCATCCCATTGCACTCCTGCCTTGTGCCTTGTACATGGTGGACAGCCTTTGGAGAGTCAGGAGGTGAGTTACTTGCCATAATGTTCCTAGCCTCTAACTTGCTGTTGTAGCCACTGCATTAATGTGATGAGTCCAGTTGAGGTTCTGATCAGTGATGGTAATACCATTGAATAGCAAGAGATTGTGGTTGGATTGTCTCTTACTGGTGATGGTCATAGCCTGGCATTTGTGTGGTGCAAATGTTACTTGCCTATTGATAGCCCAAGCCTGGATCTTGTCCAGATCATGGTGCTTTTGGACACGGACCGCTTCAGTGTCTGAGGAGCAACAATGGTCCTGAACATTGTTCAATCATTAGCAAACCTCCCACTTCTGACCTCATATGGACAGAAGGCCATTGATGAAGCAGTTGAAGATGGTTGGGCCTAGGTCACAACTCTGAGGAACTCCAGAAGAGATGTTTTGGAGCTGAGATCACCTACCTGCAACAACCATGACCATCTTCCTGTGTGTCATGTATGATTCTAACCATTGGAGAGTTTTCCCCCATTACCCATTCATTCCAGTTTTGCGAAGGGTCTGTGATGCCATAATTGGTTGAGTACAGCCTTGATGTCAAGGGCTGTCACTCTCAACTCACCTCTAGAATTCAGCTCTTTTTTTCCATGTTTGAACCAAGGCTGTCATGAGGTCAGAATCTGAATGGCCATTCTCGAACCCAAACTGGGTGTCGCTGAGCAGGTTACTGCTGACCAGGTGCTGTTTGATAACACTGTTAGTGGCATCTTCCTTCACTTTACTAATGATAAACAGTAGACTGATGGGACGGTGATTGGCCGGGTTGGATTTGTCCTGCTTTTTATCTATGGGACATATGTGAGCAATTTTCCACATTCTCAGATTGATGCCAGTGTTGTTACTATATTAGAACAGCTTGGCAAGGGGACCAGCAAGTTCTGTAGCACAAGTCTTCAGTACTATTACCAGAATATTATCAGGGTCAACAGCTTTTGCAGTATCCAGTGTCTGCATTCATTTTTTGATATCACGTGGAGTGAATCAAATTGGCTGAAGACTGGCATCTGCAATGCTGGGGACCACTAGAAGAGCTGAGATGGATCATCCACTCAGCACTTCTGGCTGAAGATTGCAACAAAAACCCTGGCAACATCTTTTGCATATATTGGTTTCTTTCATGATGATGGGTATATTTGTAGAGCCTCCTTCTCCAGTGAGTTGTTTAATCGTCCACCAACATTCACAAATTAATGTGGCAGGACTTCAGAACTTAGATCTGATCCATTAGTTATGGGATTGCTTAGCTCTGTCTATCACTTGCTGCTTATGTCATTTGACATGCAAGTAATCTTTTTTGAGGCTTCACCAGGTTGACACCTTATCTTCATGTACTCCTGGTGCTGTTCCTAGCATGCCCTCCTCCACTTTTCAAACTCTCCCGATAGCTCAAACCTTCCAACCCTGGCAACATCTTTGTAAATCATTTCTGAACCCTTTCAAATTTCATACCTTCCTTCTTTGGAAGGTAGACCAGAATTGAAGGCAGTGTTCCAAATGTGCCTAAACAATGTCATTTACAACCGCAACATGACCCCCCACAACTCTTATGCTCAATGCCCTGACCAATAAAGGCAAACATACCAAATGCCTTCTTCACCATCCTGACTACCTGTAGCCCCACTTTCAAGGAACTATGAACCTGCACTCCAAGGTCTCTTTGTTCAGCAACACTGCCCAGGGTCTTACCGTGAAGTGTATAAGTTAATTTATCGAAATTAAACTCTATCAGCCACTCCTTGGCCTATCAGCCTATCTGCTCAAGGTTCTGTTGTAGTCTGAGGTAATCTCTTCACTGCCCACCACATCACCAATTTCATGTCATCTGCAAATTTACTAACCATATTTAGTCCTGGTCCTAATTTCAGTGAACCAGGATTGTATGGTCCAGCTAATAGGGAGACTAACACTACAACCTAAGATTCTCAAAAATTTGCCACTGCAATATTTTATTATATCCAGTTTGTGAAAGAAGCAGATTTGCTGATCCTAATTACTTTTCATTTGGTTTAGTCTTTGGTATTCACTAATATATTCCTGTTGGCTTAAAGCATCCTACCATTCAACCATTGTTTTTTGTAAAAATGTAATAATGAATCAAGGCTAACTGTTATAAAAGAATTGTGCCTAGCCTTGTGGAGATATTTTTAAGCAACCTGCTCAGACATGTTATGAAACGGTTCTGGCTCAGGTGGAAATTGCAGTCAGAGGCAGGAACATTACAACTGTGCTGCAAGAGCCCTTAAAGTAGTTATTACAATCAACATGTTTGAACAGTGGCAAATAAGACTTGTACTGGGACCTCCTGATCTTAGAGGTAGAGACACTAGTGCAACGGAAGACCCAGCCTAGTATAGACAAACACTTCTAAGCAGATAATGCAAGATAATAACTGAGAAATGTTGAGCCATTACTCATTCCTTAAACTATGCCACTGGTAGCTTTCAACAGCAACTATTGAAAACTTGTTAGATATAAATGGTTCAATATCAGGCAAACATCCCTGAAGGCAAGTAAAATCATTTGAGATTTGACATAAAGAGATTTACACCTGATTACATTTCCTCAATTTTCAACAGATCGCATCTCCATTGCATGTAAGTTAATCAACGAGAAACATGGGTGATTTATTGGTGGTGGTTAATAGGTGAAACATAAATACCATGGTGATTTAGTCCTGGGAAAAAGAAACATTCAGATGCATGTCAGAGCACTTCTGAATATAGAAAAAGAAACAAAATAATAGCACCTTCATCCCTTTTAATTAATATATAAGTTTCACAATAGAAGTAAGAAAGTATTTCAGATCAAATCCCCGCTGTCTCATAGTGGTGCTTCTATCACCCCATACATAGAGTCATAGACTCATAGACATGCACAGCACAGAAACGGACCCTTCGGTCCAACTTGTCCGTGCCGACCAGATACCCCAACTCAATCTAGTCCCACCTACCAGCACACAGCACATATCCCTCCAAACCCTTCCTATTCATATACCCATCCAGATGCCTATTAAATATTGCAATTGTACTAGCCTCCACCACTTCCTCTGGCAGGTCATTCCATACACACACCACCCTCTGCGTGAAAACGTTTCCCCTTAGGTCTTTATTAAATCGTTCCCCTCTCAACCAAAACCTATGACCTCTAGTTCTGGACTCCCACACCACAGGGAAAAGATGTTGCCTATTTATCGTATCCATGCCCCTCATGGTTTTATAAACCTCGATATGGTCACCCCTCAGCCTCCAACGCTCCAGGAAAAACAGCCCCAACCTACTCAACCTCTCACTATAACTCAAATACTCCAATTCTGGCAACATCCTTGTAAATCTTTACTGAACCCTTTCAAGTTTCACAACATGTTTCCGATAGGAAGGAGACCAGAATTGTACGCAATATTCCAAGAGTGGCCTAACCAACGTCCTGTACAGCCGCAACGTAACCTTCCAATTTCTGTACTCAATACTCTGACCAATAAAGAAAAGCATATCAAACAGTTTCTTTGCTATCCTATCTACCTGCGACTGTACTTTCAAGGAGCTATGAACCTGCACTCCAAGGTCTCTTTGTTCAGCAACATGCCCTAGCATTAAGTGTATAAGTTCTGTTAAAATTTGCTTTCCCAAAATGCAGTACCTCACATTTATCTAAATTAAATTCCATCTGCCATTCCTCAGCCCATTGGCTCATCTGATCAAGATCCCGTTGGAATCTAAGGTAACTTTCTTCGCTGTCCACTACATCTCCAATTTCGGTGTCATCTGCAAACTTACTAACTATGCTTCTTATGCTCACATCCAAATCATTTATGTAAATGATGAAAAGTAGTGGACCCAGCACCGATACTTATGGCACTCCACTGGTCACAGGCCTCTAGTCTGTAATACAACCCTCCACCACCACCCTTTGTCTTCTACCTTTGAGCCAGTTCTGTATCCAAATGGCTAGTTCTCCCTGTATTCCATAAGATCTAATCTTGCTAACCAGTCTCCCGTGGGGAACCTTGTCGACCATCTTACTGAAATGCATATAGATCACATCCACCACACTTCCCTCATCTGTCATAGAGTCATAGAGTCATAAATATGTACAGCACAGAAACAGACCCTTCAGTCCAACTCATCCATGCCGGCCAGTTATCTCAACCCAATCTAGTCCCACCTGCCAGCACCCAGCCCATATCCCTCCAACCCTTCCTGTTCATATACCCATCCAAATGCCTTTTAAATGTTGCCATTGTATCAGCCTCCAGCACTTCCTCTGGCAGCTCATTTCATACACATACCACCCTCGGTGTGAAAAGGTTGCCCCTTAAATCTCTTTTATATCTTTTCCTTCTCACCCTAAACCTATGCCGTCTAGTTCTGGACTGCCCCAACCCAGGGAAAAGACTTTGTCTATTTATCCTATCCATGCCCCTCATAATTTTGTAAACCTCTATAACGTTACCCCTCGGCCTCCGACGCTCCAGGGAAAACAGCCCCAGCCTGTTCAGCCTCTCCCTATAGCTCAAATCCTCCAACCCTGGCAACATTCTTGTAAATCTTTTCTGAACCTTTTCAAGTTTCACAACATCTTTCTGATAGGAAGGAGACCAAAATTGCACACAATATTCCAGCAGTGGCCTAACCAATGTCCTGTACAGCCGCAACATGACCTTACTTCTTGCACAAAGCCATGTTGACTATCCTTAATCAGTCCTTGCCTCTTCCAAATACATGTACATCCTGTACATCTTGTCCCTCAGGATTCCCTCCAACAAATTGCCCACTACTGATGTCAGGCTCACCGGTCTATAGTTCCCTGGCTTGTCCTTACCACCTTTCTAAGCACGTTAGCGAACCTCCACTCTTCTGGCACCTCACCTGTGACTATCGATAATGCAAGTATCTCATCACATTGTCTTGTCCTTTTTGCCTTCAAATTTTCAAATTAATTTCCCCTCTGTGAAATTAAGAGCAATTTCAGTGATTTAGGAAGTGTAGGGTCAACAGACCAAAAAGCTTGTCCCATTTCTATTTTGGGTATATCAGGTTGATGAAACATTCTTATTATCGAGTGGTGAAATCATTTCTGTAGCTTGTGTGAACTCCTACTATGTTTTTCATATTCTACTTGCCCCATCATTTGATTAATGTTTCACAATCTAAGCCAAGTGTCAGATGTAACTCAATGGTAGCATTTGCACTTTCACTGCCACTTTTGGAGCTTTGATGTGCACAGATTGACTGCAGTACTTCCCAGCAAAAGTAATTGCACTTTAAAATACTTCATTGTTTGTAAAGTACATTGTGATGTCCTGATGTTATGAAGGGTTCTCTGTGAATGGAAATTCTCCCAATTTTTTTTGACAAGTGTATTTCTGAGTGAGAGTCATTGCATACCCAATCTGCCATGATGTATTTTCTCATTCAATCGTCAGCTAATTAATTATGCACTTGGGCTCCACAGCACACTTTTTCATTGCAGTCTGTGGCAGGAAGAGATGGGTTTTTTACTGCCAGGACTTTGTAGTGTTTACACCAATGGCATCCTGTTTCGTCCCCAGAATTCTACAATACTTCAGGCACTGTAAGCCAGCAACCGTGGTTTTGCACCATCATCCTGACGGACACAGTGAAGAAAGGTAAATTCTTGCTTCACGAACAGAGATCTGGAGGTGTTGATGGAAAGATAGCATCAGAAGGGCAGTGGTCTATCCCATACACTGACTAAGGAGGCCAGGCCACCAGCTACAGCTAGCCTGGACTTAGATAGTGGCCTCTATCAGCAATCTTGAGCAATGATCTTCTAACTACTGCAAACTAAGTCTCACTGCTTTCTCAGTGCTCCCTGACTTTCAGAGTGCCACCACTCACTCTAACTGTGCCACCACACATGATCTCACCAAGGCTCATGGACTACAATTCTGTCTATCACATACAACATGTCTCCTCAATGGTCCTTACTAAACCTTTCCACCTAAACTACTAACCCGTGCTATTTCCTAATCACACACTGGGGACACTCCATCAACTCTCCTGCTTCTGTATCGACACTAACTACTCTTTCATCCACTGTCACCTTATTCAGTCCTTCCTTTTGTATTGTTGTGGGAAAAATTGGCCTAAACATCAGATTAATGTCTCCACTGCACCCTCACTGATGTAGCCCTGGACTGCTTGCACTCAACCTGAATTTCTGGCTGTGCCCTTATCACAGGTCTGCAAAGATTCTGATGGGACCAACACCTGACTAACCATAGCCAATCCCCCGGGCCACAAACAAATGAACAAACTCAAATCAGAAGAACCCCATGATTGATTGTAATGTTAAACCCTGACTGACTGTCAAACCACAGAGACCAGCAGCCTTCTGCCGATACAAGGTCTGATGATTTAGCGAGGCAAGTGGTATGCTGATGCCAACTTGATTGGATGAAGGGTGGAAGAGGATGCTGTCCATGGAGGATGCATAGACACTGTGATGAAGACAGTTGGATGAAAGCTGAGAGACGCAAGTGGCAACCTGCTGCTGCTAGGTAACCATGCTGACCTAATATTGGGAATTGGTGAAATCTAGTTTCTCGGAAAAGGAGAGGAGATTTGAGAGCTGCACAAAGATGAGGTGGATTGCATTATTTGTTATATGCAAATACATGTACATCAGGCAGTCATCACTCTTTGGAGTGATTGTGAAATTTAAACCTTAAAGGGAAAATTAGAAATGTTTTCTTGATATCGAAATTTTGATTTCTTTTGCATTTACTACGTATTTCCCCACATTTCTCACCACTGTCAATGTTGCTCAATTCTGCCCCCTGTCTATTTTTGAATGCACTTTAAATTGCATTATTTCATACAGTCATATCAAACTGCTGTATTTTTTGTACTCTTTCTGGTTTGATATATTCAGTTTCACTGTAATAAACTACAAATGCTCAGAGCAGCAGTAAACCTGAATGAATCATCCTCTCAAACTCTTTGCTTATCTTCTGCTGCTGTTTACTCATGCCTACTTCTCCAGCAAGATTAATAAATATAGAATATCAAGTCATAAAATTGTCATGATTTCAATTTTATGGGACAAAATTACGTTTTATTATTTGAAGTTTTGACTATCATAAGCTAAGAAATGATTTCATTGTTGCTTTGAACTCTTTTTTCATTCACTAGATGAGGGCATCACTTGCTAGGCCACAATTTATTGTCTAACCTTAATTACCCAAAGTGCAGTTAAGAGTCAACCACATTGCTGTGGACTTTTGCTCACAATCAGCAAATGATCATCATGGGAGCTTTAAGTCAAGTGTCAATAATTTTTAGTCAAAAATATTAAGTCAATATTTTTAATTCAATTTCCACTATGGCAAGATTTGAATCCAAGTCCCTCAAATATTACTTGAATCTCTGCATTAACCGTCCAGTGATAATACCACTAGTATATCACTCCATTGCTTTGAAGCATAACAAATCACAATGAAATATAGCATTGCAACTGCTTAGATGAAATCTTATTTTTAGAAAAACATATCTGCATCAAGTAAAATCTATTTCTTTGAAAATCAAATAACAATAATGATTAGGGAATAAAGATCAAATTATTAAGCATGATCTTTTCTTAATTATCTCATTAAGATTTGTCAAATTAACTGCTGGTTAGGGTCATTATAGCTACATGAATTTGAATTGCATTCCCAGAGCAATATCTGAGAAACAAACAAGCTGGAAAATTTCTGCTGTAGTTCAGGGTATTGAACAATTTGTACAATAAAGTAAAATCCCTAAAGAAGACAAGCAAACTCAATGTTCTACACAAATTGCCTGATGCTTGATTTTTGATGTGGAGAATATCTGTTGATAAGCATTTGGAATATTGTGATATTCACTTCAGCCTTTTCAATTGTCTTACTGGCTGTTGCTATGACATGATTTACCATCTGATCTTACAGATGAAGTGAAATTATTCAGTGACAGCATGGAGTGTTTCAATTCTGTTATCTTAATGGACACTTGATTCGTATCATCAAGTATGAAGTAAATAATGTAACCCTCAGGTGACTTGCATGTGTATGATTATGCTTGATCCACAATTCCTCTGCCGAAATCTGGTTTTCATTTTTGTGGAATTAAAATGGTTACAGGCAGTCTGACTAAGGATAGAGGAACAGCAAAGGAAATGGAAAACAAACCCCCAGGTGATAAAATCATGATTGGGAATAGGTGATGCTTCTAAGAATAAAAGCAAATTACTGTGAATACGGAAAGTCTGAAACAAAGAACGCTGGAAATACTCAACAGATCTGACAGCATCTGTAGAGAGAGAGAGAGACACACACACGCATTTGAATCCAGTATGACTCTTCTTCAGAATACTTCTTATTTCTAAGATCTGTGTTATTTGGAATCATGCTAAAAACTAAAATTCTGCTGGGCCAAAATCCTGGAACTCCATCCCTAACATCGGTGTGTGTATCCCTACATTAAATGGATTGGTTCTGGGGAAGGGTCACTGTACCCAAAACATTAACTCTGATTTCTCTCCACAGATGCTGCTAGGCCTGCTGAGCTTTTCCAGCAACTTCTGTTTTTGTTTCAAATGGATTGCATTGGTTTAAGAAGGCAGCTTCTTGGAGCAAATATGGATGGCCAATAAATGCTGGCCCAGCCACATCCCTGCAGTGAATTTAATACTTTTAGCAATGAAACAACTACCGAGCTTATAACAAGGATTGTCATTTTACACTTCATAATTAGAATAATGAAACATCTGAATAAGATGCACGGTACTGCAGACTGCACCTAAGCAGCAGTACATTGGAATATAAAAATAGCTATGGCTCAATTTCTGTCTCTAAATGTGGCCTCTATATTTAAGTATGATAAATAGCATTAGAGTTTTAAAATACATACATACATACATACATAAAGACATTACTTAAAGCTTTGGAGAAAGTTTTTTAGACCACTATTTGAACCATAAAAAAGCAGAAAGTGCTGGAACTACAGAGGTCTGGAAGCATTGGTTTTGCCCAGTTTTGTCCACAAGCTTTCGAAATATCTGCTTGGATTATCTATGATGCAGCTAACAACGTTCACAATATAATTGAGAATATCGGTTTACTTCTATTCATTTTTAACTTGTTTAAATAAAGCTAACTAACCACAAGCAAAATGTTAATTCCTTGGTAGGAAATTTACACAGAATCAGTATGCATGCAAAACTCTTAACCAGGTCTAAGCAAATCTAGCGTACTGCAACCAAATGTACAAATCAAAAGTATTTGTATATTAGATCACATTATAAAGGGAGAGTGTGCAATAGTGAGCTGGAGTCTAGTCATTTGCTTTTCTTTCATGTTTTGTATTGTCTTTTTACTTCTGAATAACATATTTGTTCTCTTTTACTCCTAATCTCAGGATGTTGGTGTTCCAAAATAACTTGTGTGAGTAATTTATGAAAGGGGTTTAGTAAACAAGAGCGCTGAATATTATATGTGTATTGGAATGTCCATAATCAACAGAGCAGTGACCTCCTGATGATCACAAAAGAAAGATATAATTTATATGGCAATGGTTAAAATGTTTAGAGGGACTACACTGGGGATATAATAACACAAACAAGAATCTGAAAATTACCAAAAATATCTACTTATTTGATTCCTAGGAGGTCAGAGTTAGGAATTGAGAAGGGAATGAATTATTACGAATCATGGTACCATGTACAAAAGTAGAAAGTAGAATAAAAAGTAGAAAGGAAGAGAAGATGACAGTTATTGAAGAACCAAATTGCCATAACTTATTAAGTGAAGAAGACAACATTTGCGATGTAACCCTTCTTCAGGACTGGCTTTCACCTGAAACTTTGACTTCTCCACTTCCTGATGCTGCCTGGCTTGCTGTGTTTTTCCAGCTTCCTGCTTGTCTAGCTTGGATTCCAGCATCTGCAGGTTTTTTGTCTCTAATGTAATTTGTTAAGTGACAAAATATATTCCTGAAAAAGGGGAGTGAGTTTATGCTGGTTTGCTTCTTGGCAAAGCATGTTTCAAGAGGGTTATCTGTAGTGATTGTAATGAGGTCAACTAGATAGACTTCATAGACTGGGTCTGCTAATCTGATCCGATCAGGAAGCCCTGGCTGACAGATAAGAACAGGAGAGTCAGACATCCTGTTCACGCTGAGAGCTGACTCTGAAGTAACTGGATCAGTGTCAAGGACTCACGACGTGTAGATAAATGGTGACTTGAGAGGGGATACTGGCATCTATAAAGTTATTTCAGTGGCAACAGAAAAAAAGCACACTCCTAAAAAGATTTGCAAGCAACTGTCGTCTTTATGTTGGGGTAAGCATTTCTGGCATCATGCTGTTATTTGGGAAGTTTGACATACTTGAACCTGCTGCTGAAGACTGGGCCAGTATATGCAAAGAATGCATTACTTTTTCTGGGCAAATGACATTGGGGCAGATGAGCTATTAAAATCAATATTATCCCCTGTTGGTGGTGCATCTCGTGTCTAACCTGAAGGTGTGAAAATGATCCTGGGTCAATTATTTAGAGTTGCACTTATAAACATCACGTTAAATGTTTTGAATGGGTATTGTAACATCATGACATTCAGAAATAGTCGTATCTTGTAGGAGTTAAAATAAATATTGCAAAATTCCTTTTGAAAAAACAACTGGTTGGATGGAAAATGTAAGTCAGGGCACTCTGCCAATATTTGTTTTCAGCATTCAAAAGTATTAAATGGCTCAGTGGGGTTCCAGCATTTTCAAAGTGGACAGGCACTAATGTTGTTGCTCTATATGTAGTCAGAACAGATAATAAAATTGCTTCCTGAAAGGGTTACAGAATTAGAGATAATAGGGACATATGTTGCATTGTTATTATTCAGTTTTCATTTGGAATTGAGGCTGGTACTAAAGTGGCATAACTGGTGGAAACACTGATTTGAGTTGTAAATCAAAATCAGCTGCCAGGGTTAAAGATCCAAAACAATTTTACATTGAGACTGACTGGGTTTGCAAGTTGGTAGCAGCCATTCCCAGCAAATAAGTGAGGAATTGTATTATAATCATTGCAGTCAGGTTGGAATACTTTTTTTTGGTTTTTTCTTGCCAGGTTGCACCTTAAAAGCAATGACTTTTAATTAATTACTGGCATATTTTTGTAAAAATTTTACCTGTTGTTGTAATGTGCTGCTGCTTTTCATACATGATGTTAAGACCTGTAAACTGTTGCTGCAGACCCTTAGGGCTGCTGCTTCCCTGATTTATTTGCTGCTTTGGGGTCAATGACCGTGTTACTGGTTTTAGTAACCTGGAACCTGAGGGTAAAATTATGGGGAAGAGTTTGAATTCCACAATAGCATGCAGTGAAATTAAAATTCAATGAGGATAAAAATCTAATGACAACAATGTAATCACTGTCAATTGATATAAACTTTTAAAAAATTGATCCACAATTATTCCTTAGTAAAGGAAATTGCCATTTTTACTGATCTGGCACATATGTGACTCTAGACACACAGCAATGTGGTTGATTCTGAACTGCTCTCTGGAAATGACCCAGCAAGCCGTTCACTTGTTTCTAATTGCTACAAAATCTAAACAAACAAATTTCCTTTCTTAACAGCATTGTGGGATGGCCTTATACTCCAAGGACTGCAATAGTTCAAGAAAACAGCTTACTATGACCTTTTCCAGGATAATTAAGAATAGTCAATAAATAGTGGGCTAGCCAGTGATACCAATATCTTATGAATAAATACTTTTTAAATGTTTATCCCAGCACTGTCTTAAAAATATTCAACAATCCTGCATTTATTTTTGGAAGAGAATTCCACAAACTCATTTGCCTCAGAAAAAAAACAATTCTCCTCATCTCCATTTTGAATAGGAAATGTTTTATTTTTAACGTGTTCTTGTTATTCTTGCTTAGCAAAACATCAGCTGAGATTTAGTGTTCTCGGCATAAGAAATATGCACAGGAGTAGGCCATTCAGCCCCTTGAGCCTACTCCAGCACTCAATTTGATCATGACTGATCTGACATTTCTCATATCCACTTTCCTGATCTTTGCCATATGTCTTGATCCCCTTTCTGATCTAGATTGTATCCATCTCAGCCTTAAATATAAATAAGAACTCTACCCCCAACAGCACTCTGCGGCTAGGAGTTCCAAAAGCTCATAGCCCTCTGATATATGCAATTCCTCCTCATCTCAGTCTGAAACTGGTACACCTTTATCCTGAGACTATGCCGTTTGGTCATAGATTCTCCAATGAAGGGAAACATCCTTCCAGCATTTATTGGATCAAGCCCTTTAAAAATACTATATGCTTCAATGAGATCACCTCTCATTCTTCTAAATTTCAATGAATAACTCCCAACCTGTATAATCTTTGCTCATAAGACAGTCTCTGTATACTCGGAGCCATTTTAGTGAACCCTTCAGATTTGAACTCATAAGCATTTGATACAGTTGTAGTAAGATTTGCCTACCTTTAAACTCCAACCCCCTTGAAATAAGAGTCAAAGTTCATTTAGTCTTTCCGCTTACCTGCTGCACTGTGTGCTAGCTTTCTGTGTTTTCTGCACAAATACCCCCAAGGCTCTTTGTTTTGCAGTTTTTTACTGCTTTTCTCGGTCTCAGAAATACACTGTTCTTTTGTTCTCCTTTCTAAAATGAATGACTGTGCAATTTCTCACATCACACACATTTGCCAATTTACTTAACCTATCAATATTACTCTGTAAACTGTTTGTATCACTCACATCACATGCCTTTCAACTTATTTTTGTCAACTGCAAATTTGGCTACAGTACATTTTCTTCCTTTCTCCAAGTCATTCATATCTATTGTAAACAGTTGCAGTCCCAGCACTGATCCCTGTGGATCCCCACCGATTACAGGTCACCAAGCTGAAAAATAACCCCTTCCTTCCACTTGCTGTTTGCTGCCCATTAGCCAATTCCCTATCCATGCCAATGTACTACCCCTAACATTTTATGATATGACTTTTTGTGAGGTACCTTAAGTGTGGGACTGGGCATCTTCAGGGATAACTAACCAATTAAGCTCTTATCCCATTAGTGAGAAAGCCCATCAGACAGAGCTCCAATGACATACGTCATGCTGACTGGCAGCATCTCAGCTTTTCTGGACCCTACCCACTGATATTCCGTTCAGCTAGAAGCCAATCAGAAGTCGGCAGCTAATGGGACTAGTGAGGGTTGCTGGAAGCAAGCCATGAGAGTTCAACTGGCAAGAAAGTCAACAATTTTTCTTTCAGGAGGTGTATTTGGGTGGTGACTTTCAGCAGCCAGCTTCCAATTACCCTTTATCTGTACCTCAAATAACCCCCCACGTTGGGGCAAATGGAACTGCCTAACCTGGTACGCAGGGCACATCCACTGTTATCATCTACTGGGAAAACATGTAATCAGAGCGGTAGTTGTGTGCGGTGACCTTACGTTGCTATTAATTAAACACTAAAGTGCCTTAATTATCAGGAAGGTTCCCCCATAGACCATTCTGTCCAGAATTTGATTGCTGTGTGGCAACAAAAGGGAGGTATCTCATTGTGTCAACTCACCTGAGTATTTACCTTCCTAACAGCTGCCCAACCAGCTCTAGAAAGGTCCATCCTTCCATCCTGTCAAGTCTAGTCAGGATTTTACGTTTCAATATAATACCTCTCATTGTTCAAAACTCCAGTGAATACCTGATCCATCCAATGTTTTATTGGTTATTTTTAAAACAATGATACTTGATATAAGATTCAATATTAATAATGTATTGGGAAAAGGAAAGCAATTTCTGCTTTACTAGTAAAGTAAATGCTTCCCAATGTTACAGTTTTCAAAATAGATACATGGGAAATAGCACCTATTTGTAATAACAAAGTGCATTTCCTAAATTGCCAGTAGCTATTTAATTCTTCTGGATCAAGGTTCTTAGATGACCCTGAGACAACAAACCCCATGACTGGCCTAGTCCATAGTAAAGATACAGTGGAATTTTGAAAGGCTTAAGGCGTTGCAGCTAAAATGGTTTGTTTGTTGATAGATTTTTTTTGAACTATTTTTACACAGGATGTAAAAGCATATTATTGTGTATTCTATTGTTAGAGTATCATCTCTGTTTTAAGTGCCAAAACAATAATCATTGTCATTTTAATAAAGACAATAAAAAGCATTGATGGGTATTTTCATGAACAACTCTCATAGGCATAAAGGAAAATAGTGCAAGGAAAAGAAATCAGCTGAACAGATGCCATTGTACTTTTCTTCCCAATCATCATACTGAAAAGATGATAAACTTACAGAGATTCAGAAAACATCAACTGACATAACAAGGTCACTTTTCAAGCTACTGAACAGAGAACCACCAACAAATAATACCTTACATTTATTTTATACTGCCTAGTTATTGGCATTCAATAACAATTTTCAGCCGAAGCAATGCATTCAGAACAAGAAATAAGGTGGGCAAAATTGAAAACAGGCACAGAGGTAATTAGGTGGGTTTGACCAAATTCATGCTCCCCACTCAAAAGAATGATTTCTGCTTGAAGCCAACACTAATCATGCTATTTACTTACTCCCTATAGCAGCAGGCGCTGACAGTAGGGCAATAGGGAAATCTGGGAGAAAGTGAGGACTGCAGATGCTGGAGACCAGAGTTGAAAAATGTGATGCTGGAAAAACACAGCAGGCCAGACAGCATCTGAGGAGTAGGAGAATCGACGTTTCGGGCATAAGCCCTTCTTCAGGAATGAGGCTGGTGTGCCAGGCAGGCTGAGATAAAATGTAGAGGGAAGGGGATTTGGGGGAGGGGTGCTGGGAATACAATAGATGGAAAGAGGTGAGGGTGATAGGCTGGAGAGGGGGTGGGGGCGGAGAGGTCGGGAAGAAGATTGCAGGTCAAGAGGGCGGTGCTGAATCCGGGGGTTGGGACTGAGATAAGGTGGGGGAAGGGGAAATGAGGAAGCTGGAGAAATCTACATTCATCCCGTGTGGTTGGAGGGTTCCTAGGCAGAAGATGAGGCGCTCTTCCTCCAGGCGTTGTGCGGTCAGGGTCTGGCAAAGGAGGAGGCCAAGGACCTGCATGTCCTTGGCAGAGTGGGAGGGGGAGTTAAAGTGTTCAGCCATGGGACGGTTGGCCTTGGAGGGAGGTGAGGGGGGAGGTGTGGGCTCAAGTTTTGCACTTCTTGCGGTTGCAGGGTAAGGTGCCGGAAGTGGAGGTTGGGTTGGTGTGGGGTGTGGACCTGATGAGGGAGTCGTGGAGGGAGTGGTCTCTCTGGAACGCTGATAGAGAAATCTGGTCTGGAAAATAACGAATAATAACAAAATATACAAAAGCATGAAACACTTCTCTGGAACTCTGGTGGAGGAGATGGACATTTAGAGAAATGACTTGAACTCGTATGAGTGGTGAGGTACAGTGAATTCAGGTTCAAATGAATTTCCTACTAACTCCCTTACTAATGTCAGACACTACCCTCAGTACCACAGCTGACTCTCTCCAAAGAAGAGTCGTTGAATTCAAAACAACAATGCTGTTTCTCTCAATATAGATGCTGCCAAATCTGCTGAGTTTTTTTCCAGCATTCTCTGCTTTCTTATAGCTGACTCATTAACCTGCCAACAATCTCTATCAATCAGAGATCATAAATAGCATTTCCTGACGCACTTTGACTGCTGCAATAGTCACACTCACATCTCACGGTTTGGATACACTATCACAAATTCAACCATCACAAACATCACCCAAACAGTTTGCACAATATGCAAAGAAATACATTTCTCTTTCCTGCAAGATAAAGTGACATATAATTGGAGTCATTGGAGCTAACTGGATATGGACAGATGTATTTACATGTCCTAAACTCAGATTGGTGACGATTCGCCACCGATGATTAGCCACTGCTGGTTCGCCACCAGCGTTTCTCCACTGGGGTCTTTTGACCTTTGGAGACTATTCGCCACTGGAAATATATATATGTACTGATTGTTTTCCCTCCCGCCTGTTCTTTCATACTTCTCAGTCCCCTTTATTTATACAACTATATACTACATATTGATGAAAAAAGGTAAAATAAATATCATTTTATTGGTTTATATATAAAAATTAGTTACAAACTTTAACCAGAAAAAGGAAATATATTTTAAAAATCTTTATAATGGCAGTAAATCACACATTAATATTAATGTGTGAAATTTCAGCTCAAAGTCACAATGGACATACTGTGGTCTGGGATTAGGTACCAAGGACTTCAAACATGCATACATACATTGAATGCTGCTTATTTGATAGAAGTATGTACAATATTGGATGAACCCCATCAAGTCGTTTTGCTAAAATGTAATATACCTGAGAGAATAAAATAGGGGCTATGTTGAACATACCATCCACAAACCACGTCAATTCTGCTAAATGATGTATCCAAGATTCCCTACCAAATATGATTATACGATTACTTCCTTGACCACTATCCACCAAAAGAAATTTTTCTTCTGCTCCGTTATCCGGCTTATATATTTTGTATCTAATTGGAATCACCAAATGCTGAAGATCAGTCGGGTTTGGTGGTGCTAAATTAATATCATTCCTTTTTCATCGAATTATTTTCTTCATGCTGCTTGTCGTCAGTAAAGATGCTGGGACTGACTGAGGGACATCAGCTACACATTCGTTAATAAGAACACTAGATACTTCCTACGCTTCTTCTGCATGACATTTTAAACTTGTTTTCACTTTCGCAATTTGGACATTTGCTGCGGAAGGAGAATGTGTGTGTCCATTAATCGTTTTTATCACAGTACCAATCTTGGTGTGGATCCGTCCATTACATCGGCCCTTTGTTCACATCGCCAAAACTTAATACTTAAATCACTCTTGGATAGTTTATCAAAAATATATATAAAACCATCATGGTAAAACTTCTTATTTCCATGTTTACTAATGATTTCTGTTTCCATACGAAAAATTCCTGTTCCAAAAATACAAGCTTAAAAAAACTCTCCTGTAACAAAAATAAGTTGTTACTGAAACAACGCAAACACTATCTTAACCAATATAACGACAATTTTATTTACCACCAATATTCAAAATATACAACTTACTTGTGGTGGTGAATCGTCTTCAGTGGTCAATGGGCAGTGGCTAAGCATCCTCGGTGGTCAGAGGGCAGTGGCTAATCATCGGCGGCGAATCTGCTGCACCGAATGGTCCCATCCCACCTAAACACTATGGGGGAAATAGTGCTGGCCATTATTAGGGATGACAAGTGCTGAGGCTGTGGTCAATGGTGGATCTGAAACCATTGGAAGTGACAATATCCTCATAGCAAATCCTGTTCCTCATATTCCAAATGAGATTTACCTGCAGTCCAAGAGGATGGGGCTACCTACCACTGAGAAAAAGATGTCTGTCTCTGCATCGACTTACCCCACTAAGCATGTTATAGCTGTGGGGCAGTGTTATCCTAAGTTTATCGGCTGATCTCCTACTTTCCTATGGTAACGGGGCTAGCCATTCACACTCCAATTTAGCATGGCTAATCCACCTAACCTTCACTTCTTTGGACTTTGGTGGAAACGAGGGCACCGGAAGGAAGCCCATGTAGACACGGAGAGAATGTGCATACTCCTAACAGACACCACCTGAGGCTGGGATCAAACCTCGGTCCCTGATGCTATATAGCAGCAGTGCTAACCACTGAACCAGCATGCCACCCTAATTTGTCACTCATCCTTGCCGAACTATAAAACTGTAACTATTTAAAACATTCTTAGTTAGTCATGGATTACGTACCTTTCCCTTGGAGAAATTTTTGTGTTTCTCACTGTACCTTTGCTGAGTATTCTGCAATACCTGCTTAAGTATCTACAACTGCATCTCTGTTGACCTATTCCGTAATCTAATTTCCCACTTCACTTTAGGTAGCTCTGTCTTTATGTCTTCATTGTTAACCTTACTCAACTTTAAAATTCTAGTCTTAGGTCTATTCTTCTTTCTCAGAAACTGAATGCGATATTCAATCATATTACGTTTACTGTTACCTAGTGACATTTTCACTGAGGTAATTAACTAATGCCGTCTCATTGCATACTGTTGTATTACAATGACTCGGAGATGCCGGTGTGGGACTGGGGTGGACAAAGTTAAAAATCAGGTTTATTTGGAAGCACTAGCTTTCGGAGTGTTGCTCCTTCATCAGGTGGTTGTGGAGGTTAAGGTCATGCTCACAGAATTTATAGCCAAAGGAGTCCAGTGTCATGGAAATGTGATGCAGTAAACAATCTTAGATTAAAACTGTCATCTTTTATAATGGGATATGCTGGTTTCTGTTTTTTGATATGTAAATCTTTGATATGGGATTTACATAAAAAGAATGGATTCTTTACTGTATCACATCTCCATGACACTGGACTCCTTTGGCTATGAATTCTGTGAGCATGATCTTGACCTCCACAACTACTTGATGAAGGAGCGGTGCTCCGAAAGCTAGTGCTTCCAAATACACCTGTTGGACTATAACCTGGTGTTGCATGATTTTTAACTTTATCGTATCTACTGTAGTCTGCTCTTTAGTTAGCTCTACAACATAACGTACTAAGAAACTGTCCCCAAAACACTCAACAAAGGCATTATCCAAGCTACCTTTGCTGATCTGATTCATTCAATTTATATGTAGATAAAATTAACCATGATTGCATAGTGTCTTTCTCACAAGCTCCCATTATTACTCCCTGTCTACCCTATCCTGTAGTGTGTTTACTGTTGGGCGACCTTACATACTATTCCCACAAGTAATGTCTTATCTTTACTATTGACCACTTCTACCCAAATTAATGCCACATCTTGATCTCTAATATAAGGGTCTTCCCTCAATATTATATTTATCCAATCCTTAGAGAAAAACTATGGGGGTCACAGTTTAAAATAAGAGATTTCCCGTTTAAGACCGAGACGATAAGATTGTTATTCCATGCAGAGGGTCATGAATCTGTGGAACTCTCTTCCCCAAAGAATAGTGGAGGCACTGTCATTGAATATTTTAAAGGAAGAGGTACTTAGAGTCTTGACAAATATGGGAATGAAAGTGATGGAGTAGACTTCAGGTGACTAATACTGCTCCTAATTTGAATGTTCATATGTTCCTTCATTTTCTAATTGTTGGTCAACAAAATCCTTCCAAATGACATGAAAAAGATAAAACATTGAAACTCTTAAGTAAAATGTGTTGGGGTTTCACAGCAGGCCCATAAACACCTGTAAAAAGAAAACAGATTTAATATTTCATCAGTATTTTCACCAGAATGGGAAGCCAGAAATTAAGTAAGCCTTTAATGGAGAAGAAAGAGAGTCTGTATGGCCAAATAGGATTTTATTTGCGTTTGAAAGAAGTATGAACTGGTGATTAGAGTTGTATATATTTCCAAAACGTTCTACCAAATTTCAGAATCCCTAAATTTTTGTAATTAGTTTTAATTTTCCCAATTGCCTTTCCTGTTTCAGTCCTGTTTATTTTCAATTTTAAAAAAAAGCTCATTTACTACTGACATCAGACAAAAAAATGGCTTTGCACAATGACAGTTGTGAAGTGAACCACAATCATCAAAAGTTACTTCCGGGTGTCATATGAAAGTCAATGCCATGTGTTTTTAGCATAGATTATGTAGATAAATAGGAGAGAACTCAGGATAAATAGCATTATGTTGTGAAAAACATTTGCTATTATAATGTGACATCATTATTTGTGCAGATAAAAGCAATCAAATTGGCTCACTCATTAGATGAATTTATGAAATGAAATCTTACTCTTCAAACAAGGACAGGATTAGCACATTTCCTAGTTCATGCAGGTAGGTTGGTTTATCTCGGTTGGACGGCTGATTATTGATACTAACAGTATGGGTTCAATTCCATATCAGCTGCGATTGCAATGAAAGATTCTTCTTCTCAACCTCAACATATTACAAACATGGGAGGCCTTTCACAAGTGTACAGGGTTGCTTAATAAAACTTGGAGTGCAAAGTGGTGCCATGAAATATCTTTGGCAGACAGGATCAAGGAAAGCCAAGGCTTCTTATAATTATATCAAGAGTAAAAGTATTATGAAGGAAAATGTGAAACCTACGAGAGATCAAAATGGCAATCTGTGCATGGAGCCTGAGAATGTGGGTTAGGTCTTAAATGAATACTTCAGAACTGTATTCACAGAGGAGAAAGATATTAAAGCCGGAAATTTCAGTTGGGATAGTGAGGTTCTAGAACATGTTAAAACTAATAAGGAAGAGGTATTAGATGCTTTAATTGGCATAAAGGTACATAAATCCCAACGCCTGATGAGATGTATCCCAGTCTGATATGGGAGGCAAATGCGGATATTGTTAGGGCACTAGCAGAAATATTTAATATTTCATTGGTCACAGGTGAAGTTCCAGAGAATGGACAATCGCTAATGTAGTTCCTTTGTTCAAGAAGGGCAGCAGTGATAGGCTAGGTAGTTACAGACAAGTTGGTCTGATGTCTGTGGTAAGAAAATTATGAGAAAAAATTTCTGAGGCATAGGATTAATAGGATTAATCAACACTTGGAAAAGAGAGGTTAATCAGGGATAGTGAGCATGGATTTGTTAAAGGGAGATTCTGTGCAAAAATTTAATTGGGCTTCTGAAAATGTGATTGAATATATTGAAGACAGTAATGCAGTTGATGTGATTTGTATGGACTTCAGTAAGGCATTTGACAAGGTCCCACATGGAAGACTGGTCTGTTAGGTAAAAGGCTTTTTTTTAATAAAAACATTTTTCATAATTTGGGATCCAAGGCAAATGGCAAATTGAATCCAAAACTGGCTTGCAAACAAGAGGCAAATGGTGATAATGGGTGGATGTTTTGTGATTAGAAGCCTGTGACCAGCGGTGCATTGCAGGGATCTGTGTTGGGACCCTTGCTGTTTGTTACGTACATTAACACTTGGTTGTGAACACAGCAAATATAATTATTAAGTTTGCAGATAACAAGAAAAATGAGGATCGTCTTAGACTATGGTCTGTTATTGATCAATTGCTGGGCAGAGCAATGGCAGATGGAACTTAATTCTGATAATTGTGAGGTGTTGGATTTTGGGAGGTCCACTAAGAAAAGGATTAGAATGAATGGTGGGGCCCCAGGGAGTACTGAGGAATAAAGAGACCTTGGTGTACAAGTCCATAGATCCCTGAAGGTGTTGGCACAAGTAGACAAAGTGGTGAAGAAGGCATATAGGATGCTTGCCTTCATTAGCCAGGGCATAGAATATAGGAGCAAAAACGTTTAGTTACATCTTTGTAACATATTGTTTATACTGTGTACAATTCCGTTTGCCACACTATCGGAAGCACATGATTGTACTGAAGAGGATGCAGAGAACAGGATGTTGCTTGGGATGAAAAGCGTCAGTTTGTCTTCCTTGGAGCGGGGAGACTGAGAAGTGATCTGATTGAGGTATCCAAAACTGAGAGGCATGGACAGAGTACTTTGTGAGAATTTTTTCCCCCGGCAAAAATGCCTAAATTGGGGGGGCATAAGGTTAAGGTGAGGACTAAATGGTTTAGAGGAGATGTGAGGAAAATAATTCACTAAGAGGGTGGTAGAAATGTGGAACATGCTGCCTGAGAATTGCGGAGGCAGATACTCTCTCAACACTTAAGAAGCATCTGGATGAGTACTTAAAATGCCTGGGCGTAGTAGACTATGGACAAGTTCAGTTAAATGGAATTAATGTAATTTGATATTTGTTGGTCAGCCTAAATGTGGTGGGCCAAAGAGCCTGTTTCTATGCTGTATGGCTCTATGACTCTCCCCTTGCCTGAGGTATGGTGACCCTCTGGTTAAACCATCACCAGTCATCTGTCTTCTAATGTGAGAGCAGCTCTATGGGCTGTTAAGACTATAGTGACAACTTTTAGTTCATAACAATGCATTTCAACTTTAATCTATACTTCAGTCCAGCCTCACAGAATGAATTTATTTTTCTATTTTCTGTTAGTTATATGACTTCAAAGTGAAATCAGTTTCAACAGACTATTATGTTCCATGTTGACTGCAGTTGCATGGTACAAAATTGCTTATTTCACTGATAATTGGCATAAGATTGGCACTCACTCAAGGGACAGATGAGTGACCAGTAAGGAAAAAGGAACTGTCAGGTTGGGGGTAGACTGAATACTGATGTAAGTTTGGAGTTAAGGTATATTTTGGGGCAAAATAGACTAAGACCTGACTTGGGAATTCATGATGCTGACACAAAACAGAATGTGGAAGAATCATTTAATTTGCCAGTGCTGCTATTCCTGACCTTGCAAATGCCCAAGCAATCAAAAGTGTTTTAAAGTAAGAATTAATGATTGAAATAGACAGTTTTCCAAATAATAAGTATTTTTCCTAATTGAATCTGAACGTAAAATAGTTCATCCGTACCTATGTCAATCATACGTATCGGGCCTGTATGTGCACATGTCAATATGATGGCGAAATCAGGTCAAGAGCATATACACAATTCCAACTCACTCTTCATGGGTCCATGTTTAATCTGCATATTCTGAAATCAGAATAGGTGAATAATTTATCAAGTTTGCTTCACCTGCAAGTTACACATGTCAGTTTTATGCTCTAAGAGTCAACTCGTAAACTTGGACGCTTTGAATAGGAGCGATGCAACAGATTGGAGTTATGCTGCGGGTAATGTGATACAGGCCATTGCTACGAGCTAGCCTGACATGATTTCACGAGCAATTACAAGCAGATATGCTGTCTATCAGCATGGTATGTGCAACGTAAGTAATTTTATTCTATGACTTGGAGGTGTCGGTGTTGGACTGAGGTGAACAAAGTTAAAACTCACACAACACTAGGTTATAGTCCAACAGGTTTATTTGGAAGCACTAGTATTCGGAGAAGGAGCGCTCCGAAAGCTAGTGCTTCCAAATAAACCTTTTGGACTATAACCTGGTGTTGTGTGAGTTTTAACTTTGTTCCAGGTTCCGATTTCTTGGAGGGGCGGGGCCAGGGCAATCTGTTAAATCAGTAAACACAGTCTGACATGAGAGGCTATCAAATGAAATAATTTTACAATTTCTCTCGTATCTTACGTTCTCTACTAATATTAAATAGCAGTTTGTTGTGATTAATAGAATGAACTAACTGAAATTTGAAGTTTTCAGTTCAGGGACGTGACAATTCAAAGTTGTGGGAAAGTTGTTGAGATTCTTGCGGTAGCTAATTATTAATAACTTCACATTGGAACCACCTTCGAGTGCATATGCTCAGCTCCAGGGGTGTGTATTAACATCTGTGAACAGGCTAATTAGAACATAACTACATCTGAACCTTTTTTAATCGAAGGGAAAGTCATTTAACATCTTATGGAATAAAAGTAACATGTTACACACTAAGACCTCTTGACTGTGTTTGATGCGTTTTTTTCCCAACAGTAAACATTGTAATTTATTAACCAAGTAAAACTCTAAACAATTTCGTGAGTCTGTGATTTCTCACGCATAATTTACAAATGTCACCAAAACCAGTTTGGGTACTTATGATCACCATGCTATATTCTCAAATTATTTTGAAATGCTTATAGGTTCTGCATTGCCAGAGGTTTTTGAGAAACTGCAAACTCTGTTGGTACAATAACCCGTCTCATTACCGTTAAATTGGCATTGAATATTGTCCTTCAGTAAGATCAGTAGCCAAATATATTTAATTTACAGCACAGCTTTCCTTCTGCAAAAATGTTGTCGTGATGAATACTAAATTATAATATATTCTGAATACAGGAAGCAAACATTTTTCTTGATTTTGACATCAGTTTCGTACCTGTTGGAGAGACTCCTTTACTTGCTTGGGGTGCAATGCAATGTTTACACACCAAGTACAGTAACACTGAGCATTGAAGGTGGGCTCCAACTTTCGTTGTGAAAAATGCCCACTAACTTATTGATGGATCCACGCTTTACAGCCTGATGAATTATATGAGCACACAGATTTTATATGTTTTCGCCAGACTGTCTGGTTTTGGATCAAGGAGGTCGTTTTCCAGTAACACATGAATTCCAATTCAGTCCGATCGGTTGTGTCGAGGTGAAGAAGGATTCCCTGGTGATCTGTAGGTTTGCAGTCCAGAGTTATAGTGAGACTGGAACTGTTTTTAGTCCGTCGATATAAGGAGATTCGATACATTCGTGATGTCACGACTGGGGAGGGATTTCTAAGCTTCACCTTAGGAAAGGGAAGTTATTTTGAGGAGACCATAAAATAATACCACTCGCCACATGTACACAATCAAAATGCTGCAGGTGTTGGAAATCGGAAACAAAAACAGAAAATGTTGGAAATGCTCCGCGGGCATTTTCTGATGTTATATCACTTATCACATAACCCGGACAATGCTTATCATTATCTTCTCTCCTTCAGATTCTTGCTGTGGCTATGTCCCCCGCAGGCATCTTCGCGAGTCTGCACTGCCTGTGCTTGAATACAGCTCCAGAAATTCATGGATCTGATTTCTATTCCTGGAGAAGCCTCAGACAATTCACTGCTTAAGAGCACTATTAATCAGCGTATATCGACATTCACTTCGAACCGACTAAATCCACACTGGCTTGGAAACATCATGATCCATGTACTGCCAAATTGTACATTAGTCCTGTTTTGGTCCATTCGTTTGGAGTTAAAAACATGTTTGAAAGTCTTTTTTGATTGAGGATGTGCTGATGAATGGTCAAAATATCTTTTTTTAAAAAAGTAATGGGAACAGCTGAAGAAAACAAAACTTAATAATTGGAGAATGGCTACAGCGCAGAAGGAGGCCAGCCAGTCCATTCCGATTTCATGACCTACTGTCAACCGCTTGCCTTCTCCCATGTCTGTGCACACCATTTGGATCCGAGAAAGACGAAACGCATTTGAGTTCTTTTTAAACTAGAAAAATAAAGGGAAAAAAATGATTCTCAGTTCAGTGATATTGAGCTGACTTATTTAGTATCTCAGGTCTTTTTTCAAGGAAAGGTGTCCAAAAAATATAGCTGAATGGGAAGAACCAGTAAATAACGAGGTGCTGAGGCAAAAGGGTTAGAGCACGGAAACTACATGCAAATCTTTTCTTTTAAAATGCACGCATGTGTTATCACATTAAAGGGAAGAGAAGATCTTGAAGGCTCCATCAATGGACAAATATGGAGAAGTCTGGTGTTCTAAGAACCAAGAATGGGAGACAAAAAGGATAATCGAGAAAGAGGTTGAATGAGGACATGCAAAGGAAATACAAAAATGAGATACTCCCGAATCAGTTGAGTGAGACGACTGAGAACAAGTAAGGAGACAGGTTTGATTTAATGTATGGAGAAAGAAAGGGCGTTAACAAGTTTTGGATGATTTTCCAACTGCAAAAATTACGAAAAAGCTAAACGATTCTCACCGCAGAATGAAATTGGACATTGTTTGGATAACATTTGAGAGTTTCATTACTGGCTACCAGATGACTTATAAACGACACATAGCTTGCATTACTTCATTCGGTTTACCACTTAAATGAATCTAAAGAAGTGCAATGCGAGACCAGAAAGGGTACCGAGATAAATATCTCTTCCAGTTCTAGTTATTTTCAAAGTACTTCATAGAATCTCCAGATTCTCAAACTCTAGGCTAGTAAGCTGTTTCACGGTTTCACTATTATAGAGTATTACGAATTTCTTACTATTTAAACTGATAAACGCGAATATTTGTAAGTCGAAAGTTAATACTGAAGTAATATAGATAAAGGTATAATGAGGCAGAGGAGGAGTACACACTCATTTGACATACTCGGCAACACAGTCCACCGAACAAGATTGAGTTAGTTGGTAGGTTAACTAGAGATATGAGCTCCTTAATCATTGCTAAGATTAGATTTTCTATCAGCACGTTTGAAACGGGTAACTGAACATTGTTGAGTGCAGCACTTTCAATGCATATGAAGGTACGGTGACATCTTGCAAATTTGAGCAGATAGAAACATACCAACATCTTGATACACGCATGGATATAACATTACACTAACGCAGATGGAGTGTAATATTACTGCATGTGAAGTCATCTCCTTTGGACCAGAGAAAACTAAACCTCAAGATGGTGAGTTTGCTCAGTAATTTGTATTTGTTTCAGAAGAGACGTCTACGTGCTATGTGGGTACCTAATGAGATTTGTATCCCTTGTAGAAATCATTAAAAGATTGAGTGTGGGATTGGGGTGGGAGAGACAATGGTGATCAAAGAGACTGTTGGAATATTGCTCTTTTTCTAAATTAGAAATCGTTTGAATTATAGGCTAAGGCCACCAATGGAGAACTTCTGAAGGTGCAGCTTTCATCAGTCCACATATATTGCTAAACATCAGTACACAGGTTGAATGAGAACAGAACTCTCTGTATGGTGAACTGGCCAATGGTTCACAATCCCTTACACATCCATCCCTCCACTACCAGAGCATCTACAAGCAAGACATAAAGGTGACTGGCATTGAT
Organism: Chiloscyllium plagiosum; assembly: GCF_037043375.1. Lineage (NCBI taxonomy): Eukaryota > Metazoa > Chordata > Chondrichthyes > Orectolobiformes > Hemiscylliidae > Chiloscyllium > Chiloscyllium plagiosum. The sequence goes on along the minus strand of NW_028270142.1, from coordinate 100,533,325 downwards.
ACTGACAATGTCAGTATTAACAGTCGCTGAAGGCTGTGATGTTTGGGGGCTGACAGTTTGGAAGGGCACCGGAAGAGGTAGGCAGATATGGAAAGCTGCTCTGGTTGAAAAGAGAGCCATTAGGAAACAAGATTTGGAGATGCCGGTGTTGGACTGGGGTGTACAAAGTTAAAAAATCACACACCAGGTTATAGTCCAACAGGTTTAATTGGAAGCACACTAGCTTTCGGAGCGTCGCTCCTTCATCAGGTGGTAGTCCATCACCTGATGAAGAAGCAACGCTCCGAAAGCTAGTGCTTCCAATTAAACCTGTTGGACTATAACCTGGTGTTGTGTGATTTTTAAATTAGGAAACAAACCAGTGAATGGCGCACTTTCTTTAGACACTGTCTTCCTTAGCTGCTAATGCAGCTGAGATTGCCATGCCAAAGTGGGGATCCTGCACCACACCAGGTGACGTTTAACACAGGGCTGACCAGCACACCGTGAACCATTATGTTACGAGACAGAAGGCCACTAAATTAATGTAGGATATTTGGTCGGTATGGACGAGTTGGACCTGTTTCCGTGCTCTATGACTCTAATTTAGGATTCAAAATGAGGAAATCAACCTTCAGATGTCCAAATCCTTGATCAAAACCGTGGTGGATTCTTGTGTTCAGTCTTGGCCATAAACTTAGATTGTGTTCCTTGGCTTTAAATAAGGTGGTTAGGTGGAGGAGAGAATATCTAATTGAGGTCCTTAAATGTATATAGAGATTTGAAATCTGAAGCTGCAGAAAACCCATTTCCTTCTGTTGGACAATCTAGACAAGACGGTATTATTTTCAAGTTAGAACTATAGCTATTTAGGAATAAAATCACACGAAGGGTACTGGAATCCTGAAACTTCCTATTGCAAATGGCCATGGATACTGAGTCAAAAGAGGTTTTCAAGAGAGCTGATTTTTATTTTGAAAGGTCATGTATGGAAGCATCTGCAGAAAAAGATAAGTTAAATGGAATTTGAGCGAGCGAACAACTATATAGATGTTGAGTGTTGAAATCGGCTGAAGGAACTGATTGGTCCACTTCTGTTTCTCTTTTTCCGTGTAATATTTGTTGCTAGTTCAGAACTGATAAAAGATCATCAACCTAAAACATTAACTCAGCTTCTCTCCCTACAGATATCGTCTGACCTGTTAAACATTCTCAGCGTTTCCTTTTCTGATATAATCTGTTTTAGCAGGGAAAAGAGGAAATACATTGTTAACAGCTTACTGCGAATTCATTAAATACATTGATTACTCTGTTGGGACATCCATCTGATTAAAAACTAGGTAAAGAGGGAAGATTCATCTTACGTGAACCAAGATTATAGTAATTTGAGCTGTATATAGTGGAAATGGAATTCTAAGTATTTGTTTACTGTGGGAATGATAGTTCAGTGAAACATCCTCCCTTTTCTATCTGTAAATGATTAGATACTGCTCCTCCCTCTCCTTCGTATACTGGAAACAATTAATCAGGTGAATTTAGCTATTCTGCTTATGGAGATGCATTTTCTTTTTTCCTGTCCATGAAAATAACAATTAATAAAATATACTGTCTCAATCAAAAGATGTAAATCTCTTGCACTCACACAATCTATGCAGTGTGGTGAATAGGTAATTAGATGCACACATAAGAAGTGAACATTTAATAAGTGGCTCCCTTCCGGTTCCTGTACAATCGTAGTTACTCTTTGCATGCCGTGAACGGTTAAAAAGTTCCCAGTGTCTCATACTCGACAAATAAATTCTTCTCCATTTGCCACACATGGATTCAAAGGTCAATGAGAGACAGTACATCACTTTTTTTTTCTCTTTTGGATCGTTGCAAAGCGTAAATGACATGGACAACGTCGCTTTTCGCACGAATGAAGTTAGTTGAACTGGGCTAATTGGCCGTCCTCTCCGTTGGATTTTACTGAGGTGAATCATTAACCAAGTAGGTGCTCCTCCTGCACCCCAGTGCAGGGCTCTGTCTGCAGCCGGGAGCCGGTCCCCTTTGCCTTGGAGCCAGCACCTTGCCCTCTCACCTGCTGCAACCGCATGTCCCCGGCTGGGTGCAGCCACGCGTGCGCAGTGAGCGCGGAGGGCTGGGCTCCGGAGCACGAGCCGCATTTAGGGGGCGCGCGCTGGCAGGGACCGCTCAGATTGAAACCTCCACAGAACAGGCAAGTGGCTAACAGGTACCAATCAACCATGGCAGACACACACAGTCTTTACCTGCAAGCGATTGAAGAGTCTACCACACAGTTCTTGGAAATTTGGCATCACTATGACAATGCTGGTAACTACTTTTATTTTGCAATAAATTCATTCCTCCACACTGCAGTTGTGCAAAGTGAATTTCAATTTATTCTTGAGAATCACTGTATGTGTTTGTCTTAAACAAACTATATACACTGAACAATAAATGCTGAAAATATCCAGGTTAATTTTATTCGCGTGTTATCAAAGCGTTAGCAAAATGCGAGTTTTGTATTAATGAAACTTGTTTATATTAAGTGGTATATGCGTGATTCCTTTAATCTAATTTCGTAAATTGAAATATGGTTTAATTTTAGTTTAAGTATATGAGTGTACTTTATTTTAGGTCGTGGTTATATTGAAGGAAGAGAACTGCAAAATTTCATTCGAGAACTTCAGCAAGCTCGGAAAGACACTGGCTTAGTAAGTGTTGAACTTTAGGGAAATGCATTATGCAGAATAAAAAAAAAGCATTAGATTATCGAGATGTAAATGTGCAGACACAATGCAAAAAGCTGACTTCATAAGGAAGTAAAGCCGTCAACTTTAGGTTGGCATGGTTATGACTGCCGGTTTTCTGGTAAATGCACTATGTTCGGATTTTGCTTTGTGCCAAAGCTTGGGCGGGCAGTACTTTCCAGATGGCAGTACACCACGAAAACTGCAGATATTTCTCTAAAATGCAACGAAGTTATTTTCAACATTTACTTTCAAGTAGGGAGATTTTCCTACTACCTTGCCTTAAAATTTTGATTGATGTGGAGCCCAGAAGTCATCAGCCTAACTATCTCACAGGGAACACATCTGCATTCTGGAATATCAACAAAACTATTGTAACTGAGCACGAAAAGCAGAGAAATCTAGTTAGCGGCAAAAATCAGTGACTAATCCTCTCTCTCTCTGGCTCCACCTCAGGTGATGACTAGATAGTGTCAGCGCTGCTGAAATTCATAAAGCAGATAAAGCGACTCTGGTGTTTGGATTAACACCCATTGTCAACAGTTACGGAGCAAAGACAGTTCCGCAGATTTTATACGTCGGACTATGTTTGTTGAGTCAGTACAGCCAGTAATCAAAAAATTGCAAATATTGGACTAAATAAATATTAACACACTTATGGTATTAATACGTTTGTTAACAGTAAATTAAGTAAATATACATTCGAATTACCGATAACATACCCCAGATGTGACACCAACAATAACCATTACAGCTATATAAAATTGGACATGTTGGTGTGCTCCTGTCTCCTTGACAACAGACTCGTTGTAAAAGCGGTTCGTAATAAGAGGAAGTCAGTCATTAACACCAACAGCGTCTGGTAGCAACTCCCCGTCTTTATAATTATGTACTATTGTTTATTATTTGATTAATGTCTCTCTGATTTTGAACAGCATCCATCCACTTCACACACACTCTGCGAATGAACAGCATTTTTTTTGTTACTTTTCTTTCCTGTTGATTTGGATTTTCTTCCAAATGGATTGTCACCACAGCATTTTCTTTTCTGCTAGAGTAGGTCTCAACACGCACCTGGACGCAACAGCACAACAGCGGCTGCGAAATGGACAAGTTAATGACAGATCAGAGCTTTCGATTTGATCAAACGGAACATTATCACACATGTGCCATGGATACATAGCAATGTCAATAATGTAACGGCAACTCCCTTTTTGAAAATAAAACTGTTGTAAAGCATACATATTGTCACCTTCCCTTAATCCGAACAATTGGGAAGCACTTCAGGTCGTGCTAAGAACTTCAGAACGGCTCTGTAATAAATGCAAGGTCTTTAAGAGCACGAATAATGAAGTTAAATAGTGATTTGTATTGTCTGTAGTACAGTCGGCGGCGCGACATATTCTTTTGGCGATTATGAATAAAGCGTTTCATTGGAACTTTTCAAATCTTCTTTGGCATCTAACTGAATAGGGTAAAAAAAGTCTATTTTATGCCATCCGCATTTTATCCAAATCCGTACTTCTCATCTCCGCAGATCAGATTGTGTTTTCCAGGTCAGTGTCTGTTAGTGCAATTACTAACATGCCCAACATGATCAATCCGTAGGAATTAGCTGACGGAATGAAAGCTTTGGTGGAGAAGTACGACCAGAGTGCTGATGGAAAAATAGAGCTGGCAGATGTAAGAATTTCCAATTTGCTTTAACTCGATCACATTTATGCAGAAACTGTTCTTATTAATTCACGTGGCGTAAGATGGACTCTTATTGGTTGCTTCAGTCAGCTTCTAGTTTGTTCCCCGAAGTTAATGACAACGGTTCAGTATTGATATTCCTGTGGAAAACGTTGTGATAAGATATTTAATTTTGGAAAGTTAGGAGTTCTAAAATCATCGATGGGATTCGGCGTGAATTTGTATAGAACTGTTTGTGTTTAAAATGGGCATTGTGCAAATTTGCATCATATATCCCTGCATTCCAGTATCAAACAAACTTCTAAATTTGACATTTTTATTGCTATTTAAGCTCATGCTTAACGTGCAAAGTAACGGACATACATAAAAAAGTTTATCATTAATTGAAATGTAGGTGGAATTAAACCCCTGACCTAGCTTAGTAAGGAAATTAGCTTTTGCCTACACATTTATTAATGTTAATATTGGGACCATAGCTGTCCCATCAGCAGAAACAATTAAGCAGAAGTGATGCTTTTCCAATGAAGAATGGGGAACAATTTAAGTCTGACTCACCTCAGGAAATAAAATCTGGTGGTTGGAAACAGATTAATATTGGCAGATGTCTTTTGCAAATGGGGATTGATATATTGGCATGGGAGGCATAAAGAAAAGAATAAAATGAATTGAAACTGGCAGAAATAATAAGGGAGGAAATAATTATTTGCATGTAAAGTCCTTTCTTCTCTTAGATTGGTACTTGAATTGGTACCTGCATTCAAACTGCCTAATATTATAATTGCAATTATAGTTTCAATCCCAATTCTCAATTAAAGAGTTTTACTCTAAATCAAAAATCCAGCTAGATTTGCCTAAAATATTAAGAACTGTTGTAACTGAAATATTTAATTCTGTAACAGTTTTAATTATGAGCGATTATCAAAAGTAAATATATTTATATTGTTCACACTATTTGATCAACTACTTGACGTTAAGTGTAATATGATCAAGATCAGTATTTACATATGAAGAATAAACAGAGGTCTCCTGTTTCTTGGGCTGTTGTTCTCAATGAGATTGAGTTTAGACAGTTAGAATTAAATACCTATATGCATGCAATTATTTCATAAACTATCCTCATGCTGCAATAACCAGCACAAATTTAACAATTTTCAGTCAGAACTCAAAAATGCTGTTAGGTTGTTGCATCAATGCATATCTTTGAGTTTTGTGGATGAGATATGTTGTCAGGACAACGCAGAGCTCTACAGTACACATAGCTTCTAACTGACTCGCTGCATTATTGTGTATGAATCATAAAGATATGTAAAAAGCATATATGTTACATCAGTTATTTAGGGGGTACAAAGCTAGAAGTGCCGGATTTAAAACTTATCATTTTAGTTAAATAACATACCGTAGATTAAATAAGAATTTACACATAGAGATAATTGAACATGATTTTGTACAAATAACTCTATGAATATGAAAATATTCAAAGTATGAATTTATTGTCACTTTTCTGAGTACCAAATCAAGGTGGCTGAATGTTGTATTAAGCTGATTAGTTATCATTCAGCAAAGGCAAGAAGGCATGTGGGAGAAACCACATTATAGAATATTACGTTCTTTGGTTTCTGCTATTTAGTTTTCATTTTTAATCATTTTATTTTAATTAATGGAACTAATTGTAAAACCAAATTGTAATCAAATATTTTATCTTTCTAGCTTGTTCAGATCCTACCAACAGAAGAAAACTTCTTCTTGTTCTTTCGGCAACAATTAAAGTCAAGCACAGAGTTCATAGAGGTATAATTGCCATTTTCCAGTAATTTAAAGAATTTTCCTTCAAAGCAGTGACTTTTCCTATCTCATACAAGTCACAGTTAAGTGAAAGATTCAAGTTGATTACATTTTCTAAAAATCTCTACATTTTATGCTGTATTATTTTGTATTACATATTACAAAAACATTTCAATATGTACGGTGAAGTGCCCATTCCACCCCTTTTAGAATGTTTTGAAATGAAGAAAAAACATTTTCACATCTTGGAATGAATTGCAATGAATTAGAATATTGCTGTTACTGAAAAGATTACCTGATGCAAGAATATAGTGCATATTTTGAAATTTTGATTTATAAAATGAATCGATATGAACATCAATCCCTTTTTATGGAGGTATGAAAATTTGTTGGCACGGACAATTTTATTCTTGTGCATTACATGCATCTAATGTACAGAAATTCCTATATTTTCTTAATGTGTGGATTTAGTAAATAGGAGTAGGGAAATTATTAATATGGATATACTATTCTCATAGAGTTTGGATATCATATTGGTAGAATGTCAAATGCTAGGTGATAAAAAATGATTTTCTTTGTGTGTGGTGGTGGTCACAATAGCTTTATGCTCAATAGAGAATCTTACGGAAAATGCAGGAACAACACATTATAATGTTGGGTGATTTAACTGGGTAGAAATACAACATAATTTCAAGATAGTGTCAACAACATAGCATAAAGAACATCAAAGATCTGCACAATATACTACTAATGCATGTTGTTACTAAAACATCTGATACAATACAGTAGTTGTACAAATGTGCAGTTATCCATTTGGCTGTAGTAGCAAGTAGATTAATTTGAAATAGGATATTAAATATACAGATAATGGGACAACTTTCAAAAATTTATGAGGAGGATTCACCATTAGGAATCATCTCCAGGAATCAGCTTGGTCAACCTTCATTATACTTCTTCCATGGCAAGTATTTTTTCCATAATTAAGGAGACCAAAAGAGCACACATTACACCAAAGCCTAACCCCTTTGCACTAAAGGCCAACATAACATCTGCCTTCTTAATTGTTTGCTGTAGTTGTGAGTTAATATTCTGTAACTCATGGATAAAGTTACACTTTGAAGTTCAACACTTCTCAGCAATACACTATTTAAGAAATACACTTTTTTTCTGCCATGGATGACCCTACTTTATTCCACATTGTATTCCATGCTGCAATTTTCTGTTCTCTCACCTAACTTCCCCAAATCCTTTGCAGCCTCCTTACACCATCCTCAAAACTCCCATACCCACTCAATTTTATGTCATCTGCAGTTTTGTAAATAATTAGTTCAGTCCTTGCACTCAGATAATTTACATAAATTGCTAATAATCGGGGCCCAATCAGCATTTTGTCTGGTTGCGCAGTCTCTAAGGTTCCTCCAGGCTTCCACCTACTCCAAAAATAAACCTGGAAGGTGTATTGGGCCCAAGCACTAATCATTGTAGTACTCCATTAGTAACAGCCTGTCAACCTGAAATAGACCCATTTATTCCTACTGTCTGTTTTCTATCCACCAATTAGCTCTCAATCCATTTCAGTATATTCCCTGCAATCCCTTGAGCATTAAGTCTGTGTACTAACATGTGTCAAATATAATCGGAAGCCTTCTGAAATCTAAATGGACTGCATTCACCATTATTCCCCTTGGCAGGAGATGTTGCTGACACTGGTTTGTAATACTATCTGATGCCTGGTTGATGTGAGTGTCGCACTGAGATGACTAGTGTTCCTTACTCAGGTGACAGGACATGGACAGCTCGGCACCAGCGCAGGAGCAGTCCTTCTCCCTACCTGCCAGGTCAAGAATCCATTCCTCAGAGAAAATAAGGAATCAGATGTCTGGCACACCATCACTTGTCTGTTGTCACTTCACCCTTCTGTGTGATGTTTTCCCCAGTACTGACATTAAAGGGGCGAATGACTAAGTTACAAGTGGGTGGCACAGCAGTTAGTGTGGTGCATATTGGGAAAAGTTGTTGATGTGTTTCAAGGGAGACAGGAGGTAGAATAGAAACTATGGAGGGTTAGTGGTGCAAGAAGATGGAATAACAAGAGCGAGGTTGAGGAAGATAGCCATATATAACAGAAGGTTTGTCAGAGCATAAGCATTGGTGGGAGGTGGGGTCATTGGCATAGATAAGAGAGGGGTAGGAGAAAGCATAGAAGGTTACTGACCTTCATCCAAGAAGCAGGATGCCTGCTTCTCCTTTTCTGCCATTTCAAGAGAGCTTAACACAGATAACTCCTGAAATGCGCAGCGAACATTGAAGGATAGTGCTGAAGAGAAGGATGCTGGTCTAATGGAAGACTCCCACTGAACAATGAACTCCTCCGTAAAGGCACATGATAAGATGAGCTCAAATAGGTCTTGATTTTTCCCACAGATGCTCAATTGACAACTAATCCAGTCAGTTTTATAAGATAAAGTGAGGAAACTTATTCAGCCTTGTGATGAGAATCGCTTCACCAACTCGATGTGACTCCAGCTTGGTCAAAAATTGTAGATTCAACCCATTGTATGTGTGTTCTGTGATATTTCCTTATTTGATGTTATAAAATTTCCTGAAACTCCTTGTAATGGACCCACAAAAGCTAAGAAATTCTCCAATCACTCACCAATAAAGCATAATGTTCTGTCATAAATGGAGTTTGAAATATAGATTGTTGTGGTGTGTAATCATTTCATTGCTGTTTTGACAGATTTTGTGAGTGAACCACCCTGCATAAAACAAACTATGTATCTAAAGCACTTTCTTTTTCAGACGTGGCGAAGATATGATGAAGATCATAGTGGCTTCATAGAAGCAGATGAGCTGAAGGTAAAGATCTCTTGTACATAAGATATTATTTTTAATACTCTCAAAGGTTGAAGTTAGTGATGATTTTCTGCTTACATCAGAACATACAAAAAAAAAAGAAGTAGACCATTTGGCTCATTAGCCTGCTGCACTATTCAATAAGTTCATGGATGATCTGTTTATGTTAGGATTTCCCCATTCCGAGCTATCCTCCTGCCCACCTTCCCCTTCATGATATCCAATGATCCCACCTCTACTGCCTTGTGAGGCAGAGAGTTCTAGAATCTGGCTCTAAGAGAAAAGATTTCTCTTCCTCTCTGTCATAAAAGGGCAGCACCTAAATTTTAAATAGTGTCTCATAGTTCTTGACTCAACTACAAAAGAAAGCATCATATCTATATCCACCTTGATAAGACTGTTCAGGAGATTGTTGACCCCTTCACTCTTCTAAACTTAATTGGAAGCAAGCTCAGTCTGTCCAGTCTTTCCCCAACATGACTAGCTCATCCAGTTATCAATCTTGTAAATTGCTTTCAAAGCATCTACGTCCTTCTGTAAATAAGGAAACTAAAACTGCACACTGTATTCAAGATGTAATTTCACCAATGATCTTTCTAACTGAAACATTGCATCCTTACTTTTATGTTCCATTCCCCTCATAATAAAAGATAGCATCACATTACCTTTCTTAATCACTTGCTGTAGCTGTAGATTAATTTTTAGTTCAATAGACATCTGAATCCTTTTGGACCTCAGAATTCTGCAGTTGTTCACTGTTAAATTAATACTCAATTTATTCTTCCTGCCAAAGTGCACAACTTCACACATTATACTCCACCTGTGAGATTTTTGCACACTCACTCAACCTGTATGTATTTTTCTGCAACTTCCCATAGTTTGTACAAAATTTTCTGACCTATCTTTGTTCATCTGCAAATTTAGTTACCATTCCTTCATTCCCTTTGCTAAACTCATTGATGTAAATTGTAAAAACTGATGGTCCAGCTAATCAAAAGAAAACTACAGTTATGCAAACTCTGTTTTCTGTCAACCAATCTATCTTTGATCCATGCTAATATGTTATCCCTTGACCATGAGCTTCTGTTTTGTACAATAACCTCTTAACAGAAATATTGAAACATTGAATATGGAATAGGAGTAGGCCATTTGGTCATTTGAGCATCCTTTGCCATTCATCATAATCACGATTGATCAATCAACTCAGTTCCTTGTTTTCACTTTTAACTTAGGCCCTGTACCTGTCTCCTCCTTGAAAACATTCAATGTTTTAGTCTCGACTTTTCTGTGGAAAAGAATTCTATAGTCTTACCACTCTCTGGGTGAAGAAATTTCTTCTCATTTCAGTCATAAATAGCCTCCCCCACCTCATCAACAGCATCCTTCCTGCATTTAGCCCATCTAGTCCTGTTAGATTTTTATAGATTTCTGAGATCCCTGCCCCATTCTACTAAAAGCTAATGAAAATAGTTGAACCAATCCAATCTCTCTTGATATGTTAATCCTGCATCCCATTAATAAATGTGGTAAAACTTGGAGCATGCTTTCTCAGATAAGGAGACCAAAACTGCTCACAGTTCTCCAGATGTGGTCTCGCAAAGGCCCCGTATATTTGCAGCAAGTCATCCCTGCTCCTATACTTTCATCCTCGCTGTGAAGGCTAACATACTATTTGATGTCTTTGCTGCCTGTTGCACTGACATGCTTACTTTTAGCGATTAGTGTACAAGGACATTCCAGTCTCATTGAACCTTTCCCTACCCCAATCTATTGCCATTCAGATAATAATCCTTGTTCCTGTTTTTGCTACTAAAATGCATAACCTCACATTTGTCCACATTACACTTCATCTGCCACTCAATCAACTTGTTCAAATCAGATTGAAGTATCTCTGTATCTTCCTCAAGGCTTACCCTCCTAGCCAGCATTGTGTTGTCTGCAGACTTGGAGATATTACATTTTGTTGCCTTATCTAAATCATTCATAAATATTGTGAATTGCTGGGGTTCAAGCACAGATCACAGGTCTCTGGCTGCCACTCAAAGACCTGCTTATTCCTAATCTTTGTTTCCTCTCTGCTTGCTAGTTCTCTATCCATGTGAGTATACTACCACCAATCCTGTATACTGTGAATTTACATGCAAATTTCTTATGTGTAACCTTATCGAATGCCTTCTGAAAGTCCAAGTAAATGACATCTATTGACTCCTCCTGATCAATTCTATGAGGTACATCTTCAAAATTCCAATAGATCTGTCCAATCATATTACTGCTTTTCAAGTGCTCTGCTATTAAATCTTTTATAATGGCCTTATACATTTTCCCTACAATAGATGTCAGGCAAACCAATTTATAGTTTCCTGTTTCCTGTTTTCTCCCTACCTCCCTTTTTTATGTGGCTTCTTGTCAAATGCCTTCTGGAAATCCAAGTTCAATGCATTGACTGGGTTCCCCTCTATGCTCGGTGTATCTTAGTTTTTCAAGTGCTGATTCCTCCTGATTACTTTGGCTTTTTTTTAATTGCTCAGCTACAATCTCTTTCACAATTGATTCGATCATCTTCCCCACCTCATGTCGAATTAAGTAGCCTGTAGTTTTCCCCTACCTCTTTCTTTAATAGAGGTTTTATTGCTTAGAAAAAAAAAGATAATGGAATATGAGGATAATAGAATCAAAGAAAAAGCATTAGATGATGCCAACAGCCAAGATAGTAAGGAACCAAACATCTTATATGGGCATATAAAAAATAAAAGGAGGAATCATGACAAAAATGGGGTTTGTGGAGAAGTAGAGGGGATAAATGAGGTACTAACTGAGATATTTGCATCTGTCTTTACGAAGAAGATGAAAAAGGAGATTGTTGAGACATTGGATGGGCTAAAAATTGTTAAAGAATTCTATGACTCGATAATTGGTAAGTAATGAGTAGCTGGATTAAAAGTAAAAATATTATTGAATTAGATGCATTCAAGAATCATGAAGGAAGGAGGCATGGAAATTCCTGTCCTTCCTACATATAGAGAGCGGTGTCAGAGGGCTGGAGAGTTGCAGATATGATGTTTGGGCGGGGGGAAACAAGGATAAAGCCAGCAAATACCAAGTGTCAATTTAACTTCAGTGGTGGGAAATCTTTCAGAACCAATAATCTGGGACTCAATTAGCAGCCACTTTTCACAAGAATTGAGAAAAGTTAGCACCGATATTGAAGAGAAAATATTGTCTAACTAATTCAAATGAGTTTCTCAATGAAGTAACAGAAATGGTTGTTGAGGATAGTGATGTTGATATCCAAGTTGAAACTTTATTGCTGGAACAGCACAGCAGGTCAGGCAGCATCCAGGGAACAGGAGATTCGACGTTTCGGGCACAGGCCCTTAAGAAGGGCCTGTGCCCGAAACGTCGAATCTCCTGTTCCCTGGATGCTGCCTGACCTGCTGTGCTGTTCCAGCAATAAAGTTTCAACTTTGATCTCCAGCATCTGCAGACCTCACTTTCTCCATGTTGATATCCAAGTCTTCCAAAAGGAGGATGATAAGCTACCACTTGATAGGCTTGTCAGCAAAGTTTAAACCCATGCCATTAAAGTGAGAAAGGCAGTATAGATACAATGACAGCTGAGTGACAAGAACTAGAGCAGTGGTAAATGGTAGATCTTTGCACTGGAGAAAGGATCTAACTTGGTTTGGAGTCAATATAAGGACCACTGCTTTTTCTGATCGATACTAATGAGTTAGAATTGTATGTGCAGGTGATACAGAACTTGGAAGTATTATGAACTGTAATAAAGATGCCTGGAAATGGTGTGGGGTTGTATACCCTCCATCTCCCAACTCCTACATTATGGAGCCTGAAGGTTCTGTATAGTTATCAGTGGCATGCAACAACTTGAATATGGTTCCACTTAGTATGGTAGACCTTTATTATAGAATCAAGCAATTGCACATATTCACAGTGACACTGATTGCTTAGAAGTTCCATGAATCAGGTCTTAGTGGTCAATCGATCAACTAATCTAGTCTGATCTCTGAGCATCTGCCAAACTGCTCCACCCAAACTGCAGCAACAAGTCCTTTCTTCCAGTGTTTTTCTTTTGTATCCTTTCTATTATTGTGATTGTGCCATGTAAGGTAACTAGGAGAAAGCGAGGACAGCAGATGCTGGAGATCAGAGTCGAAGAGTGTGGTGCTGGAAAAGCACAGTAGGTCAGGCAGCATGCAAGGAGCAGGAGATTCGATGTTTCGAGCATAAGCTCTTCATCAGGAATGTGGGTGTTTCCAAAGTGGCTGAGAGATAAATGGGAGTGGGGCTGTGGGGTAGGTAGCTGGGAATCCAATAGGTAGATGAAGGTGGGGGTGAAAGTGATAGGTCAGAGAGGAAGGTGGAGTGAATTGGTGGAAAGGGAAATGGACAGGTAGGACAGAGAGGAGGGTAGACCGGATGGGTGGGAAAAAATATGGACAGGTAGGACAGTTCAAGAGGGCGGTGCTAAGTTGGAAAGTTGGATCTGGGATAAGATAGGGGGAGGGGAAATGAGAAAACTGGTGCCTCATCTTCCACCTTAGGACCCTCCAACCACAAAGGATCAATGTGGATTTCACCAGTTTCCTCATTTCCCCTCCCCTACCTTATCCAACCTTCCAACTCAGCACTACCCTCTTAAACTGTATAACCTGTCCATATTTTTTCCCACCCATCCGCTCTACCCTCCTCTCCGACCTATCAGCATTACCCTCACCTTCATCTCTCTATCGCATTCCCAGCTACCTTTCCCCCAGCCCCACCCACCACCTCCCACTTATCTCTCAGCCCCCTTGGGCCACCCACTCATTCCTGATGAAGACCTTATGCTTGAAACGTTGCCTCTCATACTCCTCGGATGCTGCCTTGACCGGCTGTGCTTTTTCAGCACCACACCCTTCAACCATGCAACGTACCACATAATTTTGTTCCATTTAATTGGTTTACAATTGCATCACTGGAGTGAATGAACATATTTGTGGAACACAGGTCCACACGTAACCAACACAGCTCCAACATAGTTTTTATTTTCAAGAGTCTGGCAAAAGTGTCCACCCTGACATTATTTTCCCATCCTGCCTTCCTGCTCTCATACCAACGTTGCATTTCATCTGTCAGCACACCAACTTCTTCAATGTCCGCTTCACCACCATGTGATAAATACAAGCACATGGAACTCACCCAACCATTTCACATTTATTAATAAGGAAGAAATAAAAGTTCAATTACATAATTCTAAGGGATTTTTTAAAAAGGGAGTAAATAATGTATTGGCGTATGTGTGAGTGTGTGCAAGTGTCTGTGTCTGCATTGGCTTAATGGGAGTGTGAGATGTAGTGCATAAAGCAGCTGAAATTTAATGTAAAGGTTGAGAAGTGTAAAGTGATACATTTTGGCAGGAAACCTGAGGAAGAATTTAACTCCATAGAGGTGTTGCAGAGAAGAATTACAAAATTATTTCCAGAATGAGAGGTACTGCAGCTACATTAATAGAAAAGTAAAACAAGACTATATTGGCCCCAGAGATTGGCCCCGACCACACTTTTACTCCATCACTGAAACTGTGCATTTCACCGCCATAATGTAACTTCACCTCTGTCTCAGCGCAACTGCTGCCAAACCTCTCATTTATCTCTTTGTTACCTCTAGACTTGTTTATTTCAGCTCACTCCTGGTTGATCTCTCACATTCTACACTCCATAAACTTGAGGTCATCCATTCTGCTTGAAGTTTAAATTGCAGCAAGGCCTTTTCACTGTTATCCTGGGATACCTGACCTGCATTAAGTTCCCAGTCAACCAATGTCTTAATTTTAAAATACACATCCTTAATTCCAGTGCTGGCATTGCCTCACTTGACGTTGTCTGTAAAATATCCTTTAGTAGAACCCTTCCACAATATTGGTGTTGACCTAAATCTGGCTTCTTTAATTTTAAATAGCTTCACCATTATTAGCTGTACTTTCAGTTACTAAGTTCCTTAACTTCCTTAACCTGTCCACATCTCAACCGAACATTTCTCTTTTAACCTACTCCTCTGACCAGCTTTTGACCAACTGATCTAAGATCTCCTTCTGTATTTTGGTGTCATATTCCACATTGTAATACTCGTGTGAAGCACTTTGTTTTATTATATTGATGAAATTATATAAATATAAGTTATTTCCATTGTTGTTAAGGAGCTGGAACTATGGAGCTTTTCATTTAAAAGAAACACATATTTTTGTCAGTCATCTCTACTCAATTTGTGGCAACTAATAGAGAACTGGCAGCTGCTGTGATCATCAGCCACTGAATCTAATGCATCTATAAGAGCCTTAGTGCATTTTTATGTCCATAATGAAGGCATAAATAATTAATATTAACAACGAAACCCATACTGATATGCTTCGACATATTTCCTATTGGTTGGCTAATAGGAAACAAAGGGTAGTGATAAACGGCTCCATTTCGGAACGGCAGGCAGTGACCAGTGGGGTACCGCAGGGATCCGTGCTGGGACCACAGCTTTTTACAATATATGTTAATGATATAGAAGATGGTATCAGCAATAACATTAGCAAATTTGCTGATGATACAAAGCTGGGTGGCAGGGTGAAAAGTGATGAGGATGTTAGATTACAGGGTGACCTGGACAAGTTAGGTGAGTGGGCAGATGCATGGCAGATGCAGTTTAATGTGGATAAATGTATGGTTATCCACTTTGGTAGAAAGAACAGGAAGGCAGACTACTACCTCAATGGAATCAATTTATGTAAAGGGGCAGTACAGAGAGATCTGGGTGTTCTTGTACACCAGTCAATGAAGGTAAGCATGCAGGTACAGCAGGTAGTGAAGAAGGATAATAGCATGCTGGCCTTCATAACAAGAGGAATTGAGTATAGAAGTAAAGAGGTGCTTCTGCAGCTGTACAGGGCCCTGGTGAGACCACACCTGGAGTACTGTATGCAGTTCTGGTCTCCAAATTCTGGCTATTGAGGGAGTGCAGCGTAGGTTCACGAGGTCAATTCCTGGAATGGCGGGATTACCTTACACTGAAAGACTGAAGCAACTGGGCTTGTATACCCTTGAGTTTCGAAGATTGAGAGGGGATCTGATTGAGACGTATAAGATTATGAAAGGATTGGACACTCTGGCAGTAGGAAACATATTTCCACTGATGGGTGAGTGCCGAACCAGAGGACACAGCTTATAAAGACGGGGTAGACCATTTAGGACAGAGCTCAGGAGAAACTTCTTCACCCAGAGAGTGGTGGCTGTGTGGAATGCTTTGCCGCAGAGGGCAGTGGAGGCCCACTCTCTGGATTCATTTAAGAAGGAGGTGGATAGAGCTCTCAAAGACAGTGGAATCAAGGGTTATGGAGATAAGGCAGGAACAGGATACTGATTAGGAATGATCAGCCATGATCATATTGAATGGCGGTGCAGGCTCAAAGGGCTGAATGGCCTACTCCTGCACCTATTGTCTGTTGTCTTTTGACACACTTGTCCAGCTCTTAAAAACTGTCATATAATTATTTAAATTGATAATCTGACACTGACATATAAAGATATCACATTTTTAAAAAAAAATAATGCTGTCGTCTGACAATTTCTGGGGCTTAGTTTCCATTAAATTCAAAAATATCTTCAGAAACAATGAAAACAGAGCTTCATTCCCCCAAATGTTCCAATCATGATAAATATACATTTTACTTATTGCTCATCTAAATTACTCAAAAAGTATGTAATGTTATCATGAAAATGCTTACAATGATTAATTATTTCAAAGATAATCAGAAATGAAGGAAGCGGTGGTGTTGGTGAGGGTACAGAAAAGGTTCAATTACGTGGAGAGATTGAAGGAGTTTGAATTGTTCTCCTCAAGGAAGAAAAGATTGAGAGGTGAATTGATAGAAGTGTTCAAAATCATGAGGCAATTTAGGTAGAATACACAGGCAAAGACGGTTCCCATTGGTGGAATGATTGAAAACCAAGGGATACTGATTTATGTAATTTGCAAAAGAACAGATTGTGACAAGAGGACAAGATTTTTTTCTGTGTAGTATGTAGTTAGCATCATGAATTTGCTACCCGAGAGAGTGATAGTGGCAGATTCAATAGTGGTTTTGAAAAGAAATTGGATAATTATCTAAAGAAAACAGATTTGCAGAGCTACAGGAAAGCAACTGAGGAGTGAGAATAAGTGGGATTGTTTTCACAGATAGCCAGTATGGACCTGGCATGTAAACAGCTTCATTGTGTGTTGTAGGCATCCTATGATTCATTGAAAATTATATAACCAAGAAAGCTCAAAGGAAATAAGGAAACTGTTTACTAACCACAAGCATACAGATAGATACAATACCTGTGGTGTACTCATTAACAAAGAATGCCTGCTGAACCCTAGCAGATACTCTTTATGATGTTATCACTTTTAATAAGTTTAAGCATATTAAAGGTATTGTTTTAGATAGTAGAGCGAGGATGTCAGATTATTAATAAATCTTGTGAATACAGACACTTTTAGGCTTATTTGCTTAGCTACTATAGCATCACTAACTTAAGTTATTTATTATAAATAGTTGAATTCTAATTATAATAGCATATAATTTGTGTCTTAGAACTTCAGATTATGTTTTATTCTGAGGACAGCCTATCTAATCTAAATTACACATGATCAACATGAACAAGTTGAATTGAAGATTCACCATCTCTGCTTTAAAGGGATGAGACCCTCTCCATAGTATTATCACGGAACTCTTCTACTGACAGACTATCAGATAATAATCATTAAATTAGATCTGTCTCTCCTATACTTGAAAATTCAAAATTGTTGAACATGGATTTGGTATTGCTATTTTCTCATGCAAAGAAATTGAGTGTTTACTGGAGACATAGGCCAAGAAAAACTTGAGAAGTGGTAAAATATTGTTAATGTGTGAGATATGTGACTTTGCAATTAATTGTGTAAGACATTGTCAGACACTTGTTAGCCTATAGAATGTTTTACAAGAGTTAGTGTTGAAACAGTGACAGCTTTAATATTTAAGAATAGATAAGGGTCAATATGGGATAATGGACCATAACACAATAATATGCAGAAGCAGAGGTAGACTATTCAGTCTATTGAGTCTGCATTGCCATTCAATGAGTTCATGGCCGATCTGATAATCCTCAACTCCACTTTCCTGCTTTCTCACCATAACCCTTGATTCCTTTTCTGATTAAAATGATTCTATCTCAGCCTTGAGTACATTTAATTATACAGGATACATAACCCTCTTCAGCAAAGAATTGCATAAACTACCCTCGGAGAGAATGAGTGATTCCTCATCATTGTCTTAAATGATAACCATTTATTTTGAAATTATGGTCTGTGGTTCAAGACTCTCCCACAATGAGAAACAACCTCTCCACATCTACCTTGTCAAGCCTCCTAATAACCTTATGCTTCAATAAAATATTTTCACCCTTCCAACCCCAATAAGTACAGGCCCGAGCTACTCAACTTCTTCTTATGAGAAAATATCACAAACTCCACCTGGTGAAACTTTTCTGGACTGCTTCCAATGCCAGAATATCTTCATTATTATTAGTAGTAGTCTTCCAGGATAATTAATCGTGTAAGACATTTTCTGATGTAGCCTAAGTAGTGCCTTGCATAGTTTTAGTAAGATCTGCTGACAAGCCGTTCTGCTATAATGTGTGTTTCATCAGCTTGAATTGGCTATAACGTGATTGACAAATTGTGGACATTGTTTGGATAATGTGAACTTTCTGCTGAAAGTGTATGGTGATTTTCTATTGCAATCTTCTAAGGTGCAATTTTCTATAGCAATTTCCCATAGTGAGATTTTCTATAGCACGAGGTTGCAGAGGTACACAACTGTCACATTATGGCAGAACAACCTGCATTCCTGTTAACATAAAAGTCAACATTCCATTTGTCTTCCCTATTATTTGCTGAGATTGGCTGCTGGCTTTTTGTGATTAATGAACAAGGATCCCTAAATCCCTCCTCATGCAATTTTTTTTCTCATTTAAATAATATTCAACCCTTCTATTCTTCCTGACAAAGGGTATGATTTCACATTTTCCCACATCATATTCTAACTGCCAAATTCTTTTCCATGCAACCTGTTTCTATCTCTCTTTAAACTGTTTGCATCATTCTCACCATTTGTATTCCCACCTATTTTTGTGTTATCCTCTAACTTGGTAAAAGTACATTTGCTTCTATCATCCATTTAAATAATTGTGGCCTGAGAAGTGACCCTGTGGCATCCTGAAAATATCGCCTTTATTCAAACCCTTTGTCTTCTATTATTAGCTGATCCTCTATCTATTCTAGTATACATCCCATTCAAAATTCCTATTGAATGCCTTTGAGAAATCAATCTATATTACTTCTGTTGGGTTCCCTTCATCTATCTTGCTTGTTACCTCCTCAAAGGAATGCAATAAATTGTTGGACATAATTTCTCCATCATGAAGCTATCCTGACTCTGATTTTATTCTGTATTTGCAAGTGCTCTGTTATAACCTTTCTGAGGAACTCTCAGTAGAGTCATAGAGATGTATAGTATGGAAACTGATGCTTTGGTCCAACACGTCCAGGCCGACCAGATATCCCAACCCAATCTAGTCCCACCTGCCATTGCCCGGCCCATATCCCTCCAAATCCTTCCTATTCATACACCCATCCAAATGCCTCTTAAATGTTGCAATTGTACCAGCCTCCACCACATCCTCTGGCAGCTCATTCTATACACGTACCACCCTCTGCGTGAAAAAGTTGCCCCTTATGTCTCTTTTATATCTTTCCCCTCTCACCCTAAACCTATGCCCTCTAGTTCTGGACTCCCCGACCCCAGGGAAAAGACTTTGCCTATTTATCCTATCCATGCCCCTCATAATTTTGTAAACCTCTATAAGGTCACCCCTCAGCCTCCGACGCTCCAGGGAAAACAGCCCAAGCCTGTTCAGCCTCTCCCCATAGCTCAAATCCTCCAACCCTGGCAACATCCTTGTAAATATTTTCTGAACCCTCTCAAGTTTCACAACATCTTTCCGATAGGAAGGAGACCAGAATTGCACACAATATTCCAACAGTGGCCTAATCAATGTCCTGTACAGCTGCAACATGAAGCCCCAACTCAATAGTCTGACCAATAAAAGAAAGCATACCAAATGCCTTCTTCACTATCCTATTTACCTGTGATTCCACTTTCAAGGACTTATGAACCTGCACTCCAAGGTTTCTTTGTTCAGCAACACTCCCTAGGACCTTACCATTAAGTGTATAAGTCCTGCAAAGATTTGCTTTCCCAAAATGCAGCACCTCGCATTTATCTGAATTAAACTCCATTTGCCACTTCTCAGCCCATTTGCCCATCTGATCAAGATCCTGCTGTAATCTGAGGTAACTTTCTTTGCTGTCTACTACACCTCCAATTTTGGTGTCGTATGCAAACTTACTAACTGTACCTCTTATGCTCGCATCCAAATCATTTATGTAAATGACAAAAAGTAGAGGGCCCAGCACCGATCCTTGTGGCACTCCACTGGTCACAGGCCTCCAGTTTGAAAAACAACCCTCCACCACCGCCCTCTGTCTTCTACCTTTGGCTAGTTCTCCCTGTATTTTGTGAGATCTATCCTTGCTAATCAGTCTCCCATGGGGAATCTTGTCGAACGCCTTACTGGTCCATATAGATCACATCTACTGCTCTGCCCTCATCAATCCTCTTTGTTACTTCTTCAAAAAACTCAATCAAGTTTGTGAGAGATGATTTCCCATGCACAAAGTTGACTATCTCTAATGACGGACATTAAACTAATTGGTCTTTTGTTGCAAGTCATTTATCTCCCTTTTTGAATAAGGGTGTTATATTGGCAGCTTTCCATGGACCTGGGACTTTCCCAAATCCAATGATTCTTGGATTCTTACTATCAGTGCATCTACTATCTCT
Organism: Chiloscyllium plagiosum; assembly: GCF_037043375.1. NCBI lineage: Eukaryota > Metazoa > Chordata > Chondrichthyes > Orectolobiformes > Hemiscylliidae > Chiloscyllium > Chiloscyllium plagiosum. The sequence goes on along the minus strand of NW_028270142.1, from coordinate 100,512,289 downwards.
GTAGCTACTTCCTTTTAAATCTTAGAATATAATCAATCAGGTTCAGTGACTTATCAGTCTTTAGCTCCAATAGTTTCCCTAGTATTTTTTTTCTAGTGATAGCTGCTTGGTTTATTCCACTGTTTACAACACCCTCTCCAAATCCAACCCCACTGCTTGGGTCACTGATTATTTTTGGAATGCTATTATTGTCCTCCACCATGAAGATTGAGGCAAAGTATTTATTCAACTCATTTGCTATTTCCGGAATCCCATTACTATTTCTCCAGTCTCATTGCTTAAAAGACCTATGTTCACTTTGACCACGCTTTTCCTTTTTAGATATTTAAGGAATCTCTTGCTTTTCAACTTGACACTACTGCTAATTTAAGCCTCATAATTTTTTCAAACTCTCTTTGTAGCCTTTCAAAACTTTCCAAATCCTCTGATTTTTCACTATCCTTTGCCACTTTAAATGTTTTACTTAAATTTAAAACCACCCTTAACTTGCTTTGTTGCGCAGTGTTGGGTTATTCCCTTCCTTTCTTTCTTTCTCACTGGGATATATTTTTGTTGTGAGTCATGAACCATTTCTTTGTTTTGAGTCACGAATCATATCATTGTTCTGAATTATGAGCCATTTTCTTAAATACCTGCCATTGTTTCTTCAATCTTCCTTTCTGTCAAACCCCTTCCCTTTAGCCAATTTTCTCTTTACCTCGTAACTACTCTTTTTTTATATTTAGCACACTTGTTTCTGACCCAAGTTTCTCATTCTCAAACTGAATTCAAATTTTTATTATGTTATGATCACTGTTCTCCAGGGGATCTCTTATTCTGAGATTATTTATTGAAGCTTCACATTTGCACATTACTCAGTTCAAAACTGCCTGACCTTTGGTTGGATCCACAATGTGTTGTTTTCGGAAACTCTCTTGAATACCTTTGCCAAGTTGATTTTCCAAATTGGTTGAAGTTTTCCATGACTAGTGTGCTGTCTTTACTGAAAGCACATTGAATCAGGACTCCTGCTGACCATGCATAAATGCCAATGTGGGCTGCTTGGAACAGCCAGCCTGTTTTGATGTTGCAGTTCTTGGACAACATAACAAAAACTGGAGACCTCAAGGGGTATGGGGAAAAGGCGGGTCTGTGAAGTTAGACCAAGACTTGCTATAATCTCACTAAGTGGTTAAATAGGTTTGAGAAACTAACTGGCAACTACTGATAATATAGTCCTATAGCCTACTAACCGGTCTATAGTCCTCTTAATGTTATCATATTTCCTATTTTTGTAATGTTTACAAAAGAATATTTTGTCCTTGTGCCCGTTTATCTGAAATGTACATATTTATATGATACTTTATACCATTGTAAGCAGTATTGATCTTGTTAAGGGAGTTCATCAGCATATCAAGAGTGGCTTTTAGTTATATTCTACATTACCATGCTCAAGATCCACATGGGATTTGTCAGTTTTACTTTCATGACTTTTTGTTCTGCGAATCAGAGTTAAATAATCCACTTGGATTTACACTTACATCCGCCTCCAACACTTTAACAATAATATAGAAGACTTGCCCTCCAGAAGCTTCTGCACCCCCAGCTGAGCTGTTCCAGTACAGCTACCACACTGGCATCTACCTGACAATATGGAAGATGACTGAGGTGTGCCCTGTTTCCAAAGCAAGATAAATCCAACCCATCACTTACCACCCTATCTTTCTACTCTCAATCATCAGCATAGTGATGAAAAGAGTTGCAAAACTGGTAGCAAATTATAATTGTAAAGGAATAACCTGCTTACTGACATTCAGTTTGGTAACTCTGTGATCAATATCTGGACAACTGTGTACATATAAATTCTCAGTGTTTGACTTGGATGACCCAGCAAATCTCAACAATGGGCTTCAATTAAAATAATTGCATCTCAGCAGGCCTGGTAGCATCTGCAAAGAGAGACACAGTTAATGTTTTGGTCAATGATGTTTCTTTAGAACTCAAGGGAGACATGTTCTGAGCAAACAAAAGGATGAAGGGTGGAGCAATAACAAAAGAGAAGCTCTGCAATCGGATAATAGGTAGAGTGGTTAACTGACAAAAGATTTCATGGTCGAAGGCATTCACAAAGAGTAACAATGGTTGTCGTAAATAAACAAAAGGATTCGTCCAAAGTAAGCACAATTGACACAGTAGTGAATAGCTATGACTAAAAGCTGAGACACAATAAGCAAGATTAAGACAGGCACATGCTGAAAAATGGGGGCAGAGGTTATAGTCTTAAGTTGCTGAACTAAACAGCTGTTGAATCCTGAGTGCTGTAAGTGACTGATTGAAAGTTGAGGTGATATTCAGTTTGTGTTGCGATTCATTTGAACATGATAGTAGGCAAAGTACTGAGATGAACATAAAACAGGCAGAGGTAAAATTGCAAGCAATTGAAGCTCAGGTCATGCTTGTGGACTGAGCAAGTGTGTTCCACAAGTAGCCAACCAATCTCAGTTCAGTCTCTCCAGTTTGAGGCTTAATTATGAACGGTAAATATATTCCCTAAATTGAAGGAATTTTATTAAAGCCATTGCTTCATCTGGAAGGAGAACTTGTTCTGGTGGTGGCACAGTGTTGATGGTAGTGGATATTGTAGAGGAATGGGAGAGGATGATTCATTGGATGCAGAGGCTGATGAAGTGGAAGTTGAAACCAAGGGAAACCAAGGAGAATGTTATTGCAATTCAGGGAGAATGGGAAAATGGTGAAAGTTGAGGTGCTGGAAATGGATCAAAAAAGTTTGAGGTCCCTGTCATCCAAGGTGGAGGGAAATCCTTGATGAAGGAAATTTGAAAACATATCAGAAGTGCTGATATGAAAGATTGCATCATTGGAACAGATGTAATGGAGAAGGCGAAACTGGGAGAATTGAATAAAGTCCTCAGGAAACAGAATGTGAGGTAGTGTAATCAAAATAGTTGGGTATAATAAGATTCATGTAAATGCCAATGATGTAACTGATCACATGACTGACATGATCGGCAGTATTGGCACTAAACTAATAGAGCTTTATTTTGAGAATATATTTTGTACAGTTGTAAATAAAGGGCTACTAAAGTACACAAGGAGTTGAATAGTCCTACTTAGTGATACTCAGCAGGCTCAGAGACAGTGTAAATGTAGACAGCAACAGCACAGAAATACTGAAGCCCAGTCTCTCAATATGCTGATAGCACAACATAAGACATGGTGGCAGCTAGAGAAAAAAGTAAACCCTCCAGAGCTAGGATCTGAAGTTAAAAGAGAAATTAAAGGTGAAAAGAAAAGACTCCAGAGGCTGGATAGGAGAATATTTCAAAAATACAGCGAAGCAAGAAGAGGGAAGATTCTGAACGTATGCCAAGACCTCCAAAGATGTTGATGAGAGAAACCAAGAAAAAAAGACTCCGGAATAGAAAAGAGAAAATGCTGGAGAAACACAGCAGGTTTGGCAACATCTATGGAGAGAGAAGCTCACAGAATTAACGTTTTGACTTTCTTCGGAACTGAAGGGGATGGACAAATGGGTTTTATGCTGCTGACAGAAAGGAGTGGGAGCGAATGGAACAAATCGTGATGTTCTCGCTTTTATTGACATTCTTTGGAAGCAGGATAAAAAGAGCTCAGAAAACTTTGATTTCAGGGCTGCAGGGCAAGAAGGCTACAAGTCACAGGAAGAAAGGATCTGTGTAAAACTTCAAAATCTAGACATGAACCAACAATAGTCTAGAGTGTGAAAACACATGATCAGATGACTTCAATGTTAAGAAGGAAAATTATAAGTACAAATCCAGGTGAGTCTGGCACAATGGTCTGTTGGTATGGCAGCTCCAGGAGAGACCTCACTTTTTCAGTTACAGGGAAAACCAATAATCTGGTCAGAAGTGGAAGCTCTGGAAGTGGCAACTTTTCCCTACAGCACAGCCTCAGGCACGTGAAGGAACACTGTCAAAATTTAAGTCCATTTCTATACTCAGTACATTCACTTGCTGATATTCTGGTAAGACAAAGCATGGAAGAAAGTACAGGTAATATGGAGTATGAAGCATCATAAAAACATTTAATGCATTCTTAATCCCAAAAGAAGTTTAGTTTTAGTATGGGCAAGATTTAATAAGTGATCTCAGCATCTGAGACAAAGAGTAGGATCCTCTCTGATGGATTTGAATCAGAAAACTGAATTTGAACAGCCTTAGACAAAGGCAAAAGATTGCTAAATACATCTATTACACAGTTTAGGCAGTATTGCTTTAATCTACCATTTGAGACCTCCTCTGCACAGGACAATTTCCAAAGGCCAATATATATAATCCTGAAAGAGAAACAGGGAACCATGTGGTTGAAACCCCAGTGCATGGTAATACAAAGAAAGAACATCACCAGAGACTCAAGGACATGACAAAGGCATGATAGATCAGAGGTCCTGAACTAAAATTATAAATTCTCTAGTATGATCTATTTACTTTATTCTAAGAACAAAACATCATTGTCGATCTAAGAAAGTCAAGTTTCATCAGTGAATTTCCAGCTTCAAAGTGTGTAAATGATGTACAGTGCTTCTTAGGAATGGTGACTCAAGGGGGAACAATAATCCTCAACTTAGTCTTATTCAACCTATAAGAGTTTTTGTTAAAAAGCGTCAGCTACTGTATTGGACTCTGGAACAGACTGTAGTTTAAAGAAAAGTCACTTTCTACTGATATGGAAAGGAAATATTACAGATGATGGACATCTGAAATAAAAACAGAAAGTGCTGAAGAAATGAAACAGATCTGGTGGCATCTGTGGAGAGAGACTTCTTCACAATTGAAAGAGATCAGATAATTGTGGTCTTATGCTGCTGAAGTGGGGGAGTATTGTTGTGCGGGTGAGGAATGAGTGAGGGTGTCCACAGCAAAAGTCAAAAGGAGTGCTTATGATGGTAAATGAGAAATAGAAATGTAAAATGGTGTAAATGACGGTGATAAAAGGAGAAAATGGATCTGTTTACTTTCTAGTACTGTTTAAGTACATTACAGACTAGGGTTAATTCACAATAGTAGCTGCAGATGCATTATCCACAGGATTAAGTGCAGTTCCTTATTTAATTATAAACTGACAGTTCACTCAGTACCATTTATTTCATGTTAAAAGCTTTAATGGAGTCTGAACACAGGTTCATAACCATAGAGAAAAAAATAATGGGATTTAAAAGATTCTCAGACAGCTTCCTGAAATTGAAATTCCAGATGGGGACAGACTACATGCCTTTAGTAGCATTATTGCAATCTAAAGAAATCTGAAATGGGTAAATATGTATTCAAAGATTTCGGCTAAGATTAATAAGATACAATTATAGAATAGTCTTTGTTTCAGACAAGGAGTAAGTGCTGGTGGAAACACATATGAAGGCGGAGGATAAACAAGAAAAAGAGGAGCTTATTCTTGTAGAAGTAGATTCTTCTTCTCCAGCTGTAACTCATGGTTTAGCAGTTAAAAGGGCAAATTCAGACAAATTCATTCAGCTCAAAAGTCTGAAAAGAAGTGCACGAGGTCGGAAAACTCTGTCTGCAAAAGTGGTTGAAAAATAATCTAGCAGAAAAACACTGAGAAAGTACCACAAGTAGAGACAGCAGTGGGAACAGTGGAACATTTATTTCTGTATGACCTTAGAGTGGTTTTAATAATGGTGATATGAATAGAAACCATACCGCATTGCCACATCTAGGTATCACAAAGTGCAAAGCCAGAGCCCAGCAATAATTATGATGGTCAGGCATTTTGAAAGACTTGAGAAGCTTAAGGGCCTGAATGATGTTGCTCCTATTTCATATATGCTTATGTGCTGTACACAGTAAAATGCATTTACAGCTAAATATTCCATCAGACTTTCTAGAACTAACATGAGGAAAGGCTAGCAATGATTTGCTCAAGTTTAGAGAAAAGATGTAGGAAAGAATAAGAGGTAGAGGTTGTACATTTAAGACAGAAATGAGGAATTCTTCTCTCAGGGGGTGGTGAATCCAGGAGTTATTTACCACAGCGGCCTGTCCAGGCTAGGGCATTAAATAGATTCAAGGCTAACATAGATGTTTCATCAATAAGGGAGTCAGGGTTATGGAGAAAGGCAGGGAAAGTGGAGTTGAGGATTATCAGCCATGATCTCATTGAATGCAGAGCAGGCTCAATAGATTCCTATATTTTATGGCTGTATTTACTCCTAGTCAACTAACACTCCAAATGGATCGAAGTGACAATGGCATTTAACCTCAGAAGACTTGCTGACCAGAGGATTTTATCATACATGATTTCCTGGAAGAAGTGTTATCAGGTTGGACCTCAATATGTGAACAGATAGTTCATGAAGTTCACTCTTGAAGCAGGCATCATCCAGATGACAAGTTTTCCAGTCCATCCTCAGTCAAGACAGTGAACTCACTTATGCCAAAGAATCCAGTCTGTGAATTGGCTCTACACAGTTACAGAGCAATGCCATTGAATATTGGATGTTTACCAGGAGAGCTTTTTCATGGAAAGGTTGCTAAATTTTATGTATCACTTTTAAAATACAGCCTCAATTTAAACATAACTCCTCAACACCACAAGAAGATAAAACAACTGAAGAAAAGCCATGTGAAAAAGCAACAGACATGGTACTACTCTAAATTCAGACCAAAAGCTCTATCCAAGACAAAGCCAAGCAAGAGAATCTGATTAAGTGACAGGAAATCATAAGCCATGGCCATCAGATGATCAGATCAACTGAGATCCTTCAAGGTCAGAACACATGAAGGACCATTGGGGATAAACAGGAAGACCTTGATCTTATTCAAATCAAAATATGAGTCCAAGTCTGATTATCACAAGATGTGGGACAGTTACACCTATACTACAACTGAGAGCGCATAAAGTGGTACATCTATTCGGACACGTGCAGCACCCGAGTATTGAACACAAGCAAACCAGATTGAGATATTCAGTCTGAATTCCCAATTGTCTCAACCTTTAAGATTTAGACATTGAAGTGTGGGGAGGGATGGGCAGTGGGGAAAGGAAATGGTGTCAATACTAAGAATAGTGTTAATGGTAATAATGATGTAAATAATAACAACAATGAATACAAAGACTATTTAAATAAATAAAATAAGCTACTGGAATAATGTAGTTCAAATAAAGAGAGACCTGAGGTGAGATGTGCTACAATGAGATTCATGTAAATTTTGATGTAACTGATCATCTGACTATGTTATTAATAAGGCAGTAGACACCAGCCTAAAATAAGCATGTGAACATAGAGGTCTTGTTCACTCCACTAGAGAGCTGTATTTGATAACCTACTACATAGAGATGCAAATAAAAGTCTGTTACAATACATGAGGAACTGAAAAACGTTCTTAGTGATAAGGAGCAAGAAGCTTCGGGAACAGTTCATATGCAGGCAGCTGCGTTGACTTAATGCAAAAGATACAAGAGTAATTGCGGATTGCAACCTCAATGGGCTTATAATGAATATTATAGATTGCTTCCCAAAAATGGAAAGCGGGAAGTTAAGGAATGGAAGAGAAGAGGTAGAGATGGACTGTTTGAAGGTGAAACTTAGGTGGAAATTAGAAGCAAAGTTGAGAATGCATTTGTAGTCAATTAGTCTCTGCTACTTAATCTTAATGTTATTTCTGCTTTGTACTTTTGAAATATGCCTTGTGAATTTATTTTAAGTTACTGGTATATAATGAACCTTTTTAAAGGAATTTGAATGTACTTTACAACCTGAGCGTCATTTCAGGAACCAAAACAGATGCTAAAAGTTAGCCGACATGCTGTTCATTGTAAGGTTCCAATCTATTCCATATGCTTTTATTGTTATGCGTAATTACTTGTGCAGAACTTTATTAACTGCTTTTGAGAAGTCCATTCACAGGCATTATCGTATCCAACACATTGCTCACCTCCTCACCTTTTTCAAAGCTAGATTCGTTCTGTTTCTGTATTCTATTATTGGCACATTACTTCACTGAAGTTATGAGTTTTAGTTTATTGTTAACAGACTCGTAAAATTTTGTATTTAAACATGTTGGCAGAGAGCAGTATGGGTTATGAAACAATATTAATCCAAAGGGTACTATTTTATTAACAGTCTTGCTGCTCACTGTTACTCAAAAAATGCACAGTTATATAAGAAGTAAGACATTACTAAATAAAAACATATAATGCAATTTAATTACTTTTCATGCTTAATTGAGTGGTGAGTTTTCTTATTCATTCATGGGGCATGGGCATCACTGCAAGGACCAACATTTACCACTCATTCCTCATTGGCCTTGAGGAGGTGGTGGTGAACTGCCTTATTGAACCACTGCAGTCCATGTACTGTAGATAGACTCACAATATTATCAGAGAAGCAATTCCAGGATTTTAATCCAAAGGGATGGCAGCATATTTCCAAACCAGGATGGTGAGTGGCTTGGAGGAAAAGTTGCAGGTGGTGATGTTACAATTTATTTGTTGCCCTTGGCCTTCTAATTGTAGTGCTCGTAGACTTGGAAGGTGATGTCTCAGGAACCTTGGTGAATTTCTGCAGTGCATTTTGTAGATAGTACACAACTGCTGCATCGGTGGTGGAGGGAATGGATGTTTGTGGATGTAGTACACATCAAATCAGCTACTTTGTCCTGGATGGTGTCAAGCTTCTTGAATCTTGTTAAAGCTGCATTCATCCAGGCAACTGGGGAGTATTCCATCAAACTCCTGACGTGTGCCATGTAAAGACTTTGGCGAATCAGAAGGTGAGTTACTCGCCGCAGTATTCCTAGCCTCGGACCTGCTGCTATGGAGTCATGCAGCACGGAAACAGACCCTTTGGTCCAACCAGTCCATGCTGAACATAATCCCAAACTAAATGAGTCCTCTCCGCCTGCTCCCTCCAAACCTTTCCTACTCGTACAGAGGAACCTGGATTATCCAGCATTCGATTGTCTGAATTTCGGGTTGTTCGGACAAGATCGCAAGGTCCTGATGCTTGGGTAATCTATGCTATCAGGCGTTCGATTATTTGAACAAAATACTCCCTGTCTGTGTCGTTCAGATAATCAAGATTAGATTACTTATTGTGTGGAAAGAAGCCCTTCGGCCCAATAAGTCCACACCCTCCAAAGAGCAACCCGCCCAGACCCATTCCCCTATATCTAACACTACGGGCAATTTAGCATGGCCAATTCACCCAACCTGCACATTGTTGGACTGCGGGAGGAAACCGGAGCACTCGGAGGAAACCCATGCTGACACGGGGAGAATGTGCAAACTCCACACAGACAGTTGCCTGAGGCAGGAATTGAACCCAGGCCACTGTGTCGCCGTGCCACCTGTACTTATCAAAATCTCTTTTAAACATTGTAATTGCATCCACATACATCACTTCTTCAGGAAGTTCATTTCACACTTGAATTACCCTCTATGTAAAAGAAATTGCCGCTCATGTCTTTTTTAAATCTCTCTCCTCTCACCTTAAAAATATGCCCCCTAGTCTTGAAGTCCCCATCCTAGGGAAAAGACAACTACCATTAACTCTATCTATACCCCTCATTGTTTTACAAATTTCTGTAAGATCATCTCTCAATCTCCTACGCTCCAGTGAAAAGGTCCCAGCCTATCCAGCCTTTCTTTATAACTCAAGCCTTCCATCGCTGGCAACATTCTTGTAAATATCTTCTGAATCCTCTCCAGCTTAATAATATTCTTCCCATAACTGGGCAACCAGAACTGGACACTGTATTCCAGAAGAGGCCTTGCCAATGTCTGTACAACTTCAACATAATGTCCCAACTCCTATACTCAAAGGACTGAGCAATGAACGTAAGCGTGCCAAACATCTTTTTAACCAGTCTGTCTATTTGTTACGCAAACTTCAAAGAATTATGTACCTGAACCCCTCGGTCTCTCTGTTCTACAAACTACCCAAGGCCTTACCATTAATTGTATAAATCCTGCCCCATCTATTGTACCAAAATGCAATACTTTGCATTTATCTAAATTAAACTCAATCTGCCATTTTTCAGCCCATTGATCAAGATGCCTTTGTAATCTTAGAAAACCTTCTTCACTATGCCACCAATTTTGGTGTTGTCCACAAAGTTATTTACCATGCCTTCTATATTCTTATCCAAATCATTGATATAAATGACAAATCAACAGGACCCAGAACCAATCCCTGCGGAACACCACTGATAACGGGCTTGCAAGCCCAAAAAGCAACCGTCTGCCACCCTGTGTCTCCTGCTGTTAAGACAATTATATATCCAATTGACAAGCTCACCCTGAATCCTATGTGACCTAACTACTAATTAGTCTACTGTGCAGAACCTTGTCAAAGGCTTTACTGTAGTCAAAGTAAATTGGTTAGTCCTATTGAGTTTCTGATCATTGGTAATCCCCAGGATGTTGATAGTGGAGGATTGAATGATGATAACACTATTGAATATCAATGTATGGTGGTTAGATTATCTCTTATGGGAGTTGGTCATTGTCTGGCATTTGTGTGGCACAGAAGTTACTTGTCACTATTCTGAGGAGTCACAAACAGTGTGGAACATTGTGCAGTCATCGGTGAGTTTCCCCAATTATGATGGAGGGAAGGTCTTTTACAAAGTAACTATATATGGTTGGGCCTAGGACACTGAAGAACTGTAGCAATGCCCTACAGTGAGATGACTGACATCTAATAATCACAACCATCTTCTTATGTGCCAAATATAACTCCAACCAGTTGAGATTTTCCCTGATTCCCAGTTTTTTGTTAGGACTCCTTGATGCCATATTCAGTCAAATGTGGCCTCAGTGTCAAGAGCTGACACTCCACCTCACCTCTGGAATTCAGCTCTTCAGTCCATGCTTGAACAAAGGCTGTAATGAAGTTGGGAGCTATGTGGTCCTGGTAGAACCCAAACTGACTGTTACTGAGCAGGTTATTACTGAGCAGAGGCTGCTGAAGACCCTTGCCATCACTTTGGAGAATATAATGGAGTGGTTATTAGCCCTGTTGGATTTGCCCTGTAAGGGACTTATGTGGGCAATTTTCTATATTGTGTAGATGCCAATCTGGAGGAGCTTGGCTAGGGTTGCAGCAAGTTCTGGAGCACAAGTCTTCAATACTGTGGCTGGAATGTTGTTAGGGCCCTTATCCTTTGCAATATCTAGTGCCTCCAACCATCTCTTGATATCAAGTCGGGTGAATTGCATTGTCTGAAGACTGACCATCTCTGATGCTGGGGGTCTCTGGTTAGTTCATGAATGAAGGGTATGATTGCATTTGAGGGTATGCAGAGGAGATTCACTGTTGCCCTGGCTAGAGCAATTCAGCTGTAAGGAGAGAACAGATAGGCTGGAGCTGCTTTCCTTACAGCAGAGAAGGCTGAGCGGGGATGTAATGAAATGTACAAAATAATGAGGAGCATAGATAGCATATATAGGGGTGTTCATTTCCCCATGGTGGATGAGTCAAAAACCAAGGAATATGTTTTTAAGGGAACGAGTGGGCAATTTAAAGGAGATTGGAAGAAAATTTGTTACCCATGCGCTTTCTGGAATTTACTTCCTAAAAGATGGTAGAGGCCAGAACCCTGAAGCCATTTAAGAAGCATTTTGATGAGCATTTGAAAGTTATGGTCAGGTGGTAGAGTATGGGATTAGAATAGAAAAATACTTGATGACCAGTGCACACAATGAGACAAAGGCTGTAAAAACTATGTTTGCAAATGAAAGAATTGACAATGCTTAAATAACAGATTAGAAGGAAGCCTATATGTTTGAGCATTTTATGATTCTTTTGCATCTGCCATAAAGAGCTGAGTGTAACAGATAGAAAATACAGCTCATTTTAATGTACTTCTTTTGTGTACATGGGATGTTATGCTAGTTTTCAAAGTATTGCTTTTTGAGTCCAAGGTAACTTCTGCAAGAATTCTTCATTTTATCACTTAGTAGATACAATTTTTTCTTAAACTCTGGTAAAGTTTTTGCTTCCTTCAAGTTCTTTCTGTAGAGTCATGTGACACTTACATTCTTATTATGCATTATGCTGATGTCTCACTCCTCTGCAGTACTTGGCTGGGAGTCAACCATGTAGGAAAAGATTGGGGCTGCTAGCGTATACTAATCTTGGAAATTTACCTGAGTGAAAATTAACCAGCAGATGATTAAGAGTGACGTATACATGTTCCGGAAAAGAATTGGCAGGAAATGTTTTGTAGCGCATTCAAAGCTTTCAATGAATTAGCAGATCTCCTGTGGTATTCCTTGCTGTGAAATCAAGGGTATTCTCTTTTATGCAATATACTGTGTATTATTCAGGCCACTGATTTATCATGATTGAAATAAATCAAGCTGGATTGCTTTTCATTCGATTATTTATAAGTAGGTTAGAATATTTTTGTGCTCGATTGAAACTATTAAATGTTTGATCATGTTGTTATCTAGAGCTCCAATATTAAGGAAGATAGAGAACATGTTCTAGGTATCAGTTGGAGAGAGGAAGATGGATCTGTGGGCACATGAGTTGGTGAAGTATTGAGAAGTTTTAGTTTCATTCATGGAAAGTGGGCATTGCTGACACCAATATTTGTTGGCCATCCCTAATTGCCCTGAGAAGGTGGTGATGAGCTGACTTATTAACTGTTGCTGTCCAATTGGTGTAGGAACACCCACAATGCTGTTAGGAAGGGGTTTCTAGGAATTTGACCCAGTGACCCAAAGGAAGAGTTATATATTTCCATGTTAGGATGGTGCATGGCTTGGAAGGGAACTTGCAGATAGTGGTGTTCTTGTGGGCCTTATATTTATATGGCTAGTCCAATTATGTTTCTGGTCAATGGTAACTCCCAGGATGTTGATTGTGGAGGTAATATCTGGTGGAAATGCCATTGAATGTCAAGATTGTCTCTTGTTGGAGATAGTCATTACATGGCACTTGTGTAATCTGAACATTATTTACCTCTTGTCAGCCCGAACCTGAATATTATCCTGGTCTTGCTGATTTGGTCCTGTTCTGTTTTAGTATCTGTGGAGTCACAAATGATGAACATTGTGCAATCATCAGAGTACATTCCTTTCTGACTTTATGATGGAGGAAAGCTCACTGAAAACGCAGCTGAGCATATTTTAGCCCAAGTCACTACCCTGAGGAATATCTGCACTGATGTCTTGGAGCTGAGATGACTGATCTGTAACAACCACAATTGTCTTCATATGTGCTAGGTATTACTCCATCCAGTAGAGATTTTACCCTTGATTCCCATTGACTACAGGTTTGCTAGGGCTCCTTGATGCGATACTCAGTCAAATGCTGCCGTGGTGAGAATGATGTCATTCTCACATCATCTTTTGTGTTTAGCTTGTTTGTTCATGTTTCGACCAAGGCTGTAAGATGTTCATAAGCTGAGTCATCCTTCGTAAATTAATCTGAACTTTGGACAGCAGGTTATTGCTGAGTCAGTGCGACTTGTTAGCACTGTTGATGACACCTTCCATTACTTTACTTATGATCAAGGTAGCCTAATGGGCCAATAATTGGTTGGGTTGGATTTATCCTGTTTTCTGCACACAGGACAAATGCTGGCAATTTTCCAAATTGTCTGGATAGATAGCTCTACTGGAACAGCTTGGATAGAGGCTTGGCAAGTTCTGGAGCAGAAGTCTTTGGCTCTAGTATGAGAGCCCATTGAGCCGTTTGGAGTATCCAGAGCCTTCCATCACTTTTTAATATCACATGGAATAATTTGAATTGGCTGAAGACTGGCATCTGTGATATTGGAGACCCCTGGATGAGTACAAAATTATCTACTTGGCAACTCTGGCTAAAGATTGTTGCAAATGCTTTAGCCTTAATTTCTGCCTGATGTGCGGTACCCTTCTATCACCAAGAATGCTGATATTTATGGAGCCTCCTCCTCCAGTGAGTTGTTTAATTGTCCCTGACCATTCATGACTGGATGTGGTAGGATTGAAGAGCTTAGATCTGATCCATTATGAAATCACTTAGCAATGGCTACCTTTTGCTGCAGACACTGTTTGGCATGTAAGTACTGCTATTTGGTAGCTTCACCAGACACTGTTTTAGGTATGCCTAATGCTGCTCTTGGCCTGCCCTTGGACAATCTTCATTGAACCCAGGGTTGATCTCCTGACTTGGTGGAAATTGTAGAGTTGAGGATATGCCGGGCCATGAGGTTGTTTGTGTTGAAGTGCAATTCCACTTGTGCTGATGGTTCACAGCAGTTAATGGATGCTGAGGCTTGAGTTGCTCGATCTGTTCCAAATCTATCACATCCATCTCATTGGTACTGCCATGCAATTCAAGGGAGGGCTTACTTAATGTGAAGATGGGACTTTGTCTCAACAAGAAGTGTGCGGTTGTGACACTTCCAAAAGTCGCATGAACAAATGCATCTGTGATACAAAGATTGATGAGGATGATATTGTGTGCTTTTCCCTCTTGTTGGTTTCTTTGGCACATACTACTAATCTAGGCTAGCAGCAATATACTTCAGGACCTGACCAGCTCAGTCAGTAGCAGTGCTACTGAGCAACGTTTGGTGATAGGTATTGAAGTTTCCCAACCAGAGTACATTCTGCATAGTTACCCCACCCACTGCTTCCTTGAAATAGTGTTCAATATGGAAGCTCACTAGCTCATCGGATGAGGGAGGGTGGTACACTGTATTCAGCAGGAGGTTTTCTTATCCATATTTCACCTGGTGCCATGATACTTCATTGGGTCTGAAGTCAATGTTGAAGACTCCCAGGGCAACTCCCTCTCTCCTGTATACCAACGTTCTACTATCTTTGATTACATTACAGTGTGGAAACAGGCCCTTTGGCCCAACAAGTCCACACCGACCCGCCAAAGCGTAACCCACCCATACCCCTACATTTACCCCTTACCTTACACTACGGGCAATTTAGCATGGCCAATTCACCTAACCTGCACATCTTTGGACTGTGGGAGGAAACCGGAGGGAACCCACGCAGACACGGGAAGAACGTGCAAACTCCACACAGTCAGTCGCCTGAGGCGGGAATTGAACCCAGGTCTCTGGTGCTGTGAGGCAGCAGTGCTAACTGCTGTGCCACCGTGCCGCTTTGGTGATGATGTTGTCTGGGACATGGTTTTTAAGGTATGATTCCTTAAGTATGATTATGTCAGGATGTTGCTTAACTAACCTAAAATTGATATCAACTAGGCAAAATTGAGTACTGCAGATGCCGAAGGTTAGAGTCAAGAGTGTGATGCTGGAAAAGCACAGCAGGTCAGGCAGCATCTGAGGAGCACTACATTCGATGTTTCGGAAGGGCTTTTGCCCGAAACATCGATTTTCCTAATCTTGATATCAGCCTGCAGATGTTAGTCAGGAGGGTCCACAGGCCTGTGTTTGCCATTGTTGTTTCTGGTGCCTAGATCAATGTCAGGGGTCTGTCTAGTTTTTAGCAGTTTGATACAACTGAGTATCTTACAAGGCCATTTCAGAGGGCAGTTAAGAGTCAAATTTCTGTGGGTCAGGTACCAAATATAAACATCTAGCTAGACCTGGTAAGGATAACAGATTTTCTTCCTAAATGATATTAATCATATAGAAGTTTTTCACGATAATTGGTGATGGCTACATTGTGATCATTAGACTTTTACTTCCCAATTTTAAAAAAATATAATTAAAAATGACATTTTACCATCTACTATAGTGGGTTTTAAAACCAGGTCTCCATAGCATTACCTGAGGCTCTGGAATTCTGGCCCATTACAGTACCACTACATTATTGTTCCCTGGTTGTGGATCTGATAGAATTGGCATGGATTATAATGTAGAAGATACATATGGATCAGGATCCTTTTAATACAACATTCAAATGTCTGGATATGTGCACAGTAGGAGACTCTGAGATCCAGGCAGATGGAAGAATGTTACTACAATGCAGAAATGGGAAAGGATGAGCTCCGTTTGATTAGATTAGATATCCTACAGTATGGAAAAAGGCCCTTTGGCCCAACAAGTCCACACCAACCCTCTGAAGAGCAACCCATCCAGACCTATTCCCCCACCTTATATTTATCCCTGACTAATGCACCTAACACTATGGGCAATTTACCATGGCCAATTTGCCTGGCTAGCACATCTTTGGATTGTGGGAGGAAACCAACATAGACAAGGGGAGAATGTGCGAATTCCACAGAGACAGTCTCCCAAGGCAGGGATTGTACCCAGGTCCCTGGCGCTATGAGGCAGCAGTGCTAACCACTGAGCCACCATGCCACCCAAGGGAGTATGGAGGGAAAGCAGAGATGGAATTAGAGGAAGAAGTTGGTAGGAGCCAGTTCTAAGGAAGCAGGAATGGATGTGAACACAAGTAATGAATGAAAGGGCAGGGAATAGATTATATGGATCCTGGGATTACATGGGTTCCAGATACTGCACCCTGGATTATTCGCAGACAGAATTGCGGCTTTTCACCAACAGCTAGCTTCACCCTGACTAATATCACTCCCAAGTTTTTCCTTGGGCTCTTGAGCTCTAATAGTGCTAACGTTCTTTGAGAAGCTCCTAGAATTCTTTCCTGTGTTCTAGCAAAACTGTTCACCTACTCTTGGGACATCTTCCTGAGCTTGTCCCTCCTCCTCCCCCCTCCTCCCACATATAGTATAGTTCAGTTGACTTCCTCAACAGTCTAGCTAAATAGCAGCACTGCTGGAATCTGATTCTCTGTCTCTCTCTCTCTCTCTCTCTCACTCTCTCTCTCTCTTTCTCACACACACACACTCACACACACAATCTTACTGTCCAAATGTTTTACACACCTCAAAAATTTAAAACTTCACAGAAGCCCTGGCTAGGCATTATTCTACAAAATGGGTAGAAAAAGAAGGATTTCACGATAATTCCAAATGCAGCTGCCTAGGCCCTGAAGTCTGGAATTTACTCCTGTAAGCTCTCTGCTTCTCGAACTCCGTCTCCGCATTTAATATGTTCCTTATAATCCATATCACTAACTGAAGCTTTCAGAAGCTTGAACTCACAGTGGCTCAGTGTTAAATTTTGTATTATAACAAAATTTTAAAATGCTGGCATTACAGTAAGTGATAAAGCATTTGATGAGAAAGTTAATACTTCTGTTGGTCAGACAAATGAAAAAAAAATCAGAAGATTTGTCTTTAATTATTTCAATTTAGTGTACCATTTTTGCCATTCACAACACAATCTCCTCTACATTGTGGAGACAGAATGCAGATTGGGTGATTGCTTTGTGGAATGCTTCCTTTCACGCCATTAACAGGATCTCAAACTTCCAGTTGCCTGCCATTTTAATTCTCTTCAGTCCAACTGCCCTTAGCTTCCTGCAATACTCAGATAAAGCCAATGAAAAAATAATGAAAGCTTTAGGTTCAGCCATTCATCTTCTGAGGAGACATTTTAAACCACTGTAGCCTCAAGGTCGTGTTAAAAAAGGTTGAGATCACTGAAATAACCACTCTTGCCTTATTTTCAGAAACTACCATTTATTAAATCTTCTTTCTTGTCCAGTTGCCTTCTCCTTTTGTCTTTCATGATTATTATTTTATTGATCAAACATTCCTTTGTTTCACACTATCACAGATCTTTCCTTTTGTCCTTCCTGACTCCCACTTCATTCCTTTTCATGACTCTGCACTTAATTGGTTAAAACCTCTTAGATCCCCAACCCTTTCTAATTTTGGAAAGATGCCATTGACCCAAAACATCAGTTAGAATTATTCTGATAAAGCAAAGTTTCCTGTTGCCATTGCTGGAAGATGATTACATTTATCAAAATATGACCATGTCACTAATTATGCACATAAATGATCATTGACTTGCATGTTATGGATGCATACACACTAAATCCACAAGAGGGCATCAGCAATTTAATTACCATCAAGGCTGAATGAATATAATATTCAGTGAAATTTGTCATTTTCTTTCACTGTCAGTCTTCTATTTTTATGATGTTTGCAGTTCCTTTGAAAGTCTGAAACAAAGGCATGGATTTTCCTTTTCAATCCCAAGTGCAGTTGGTATACCAAAGTTTATTAAACACGAACACTTAAAATTAAACAGTAGTCATAACTTCCAAACAGCACATTTTTAAGTCAATAAATTTAAACCCATTAGCTGAATGTTTACAATGCATAGCTAAGTGATTTTGTTTTAAACTGTGATTACAATGGATGTTAATATTTAAAATAATATTGTTGATAACACTGAAGTGACAATGACATTGTCTCACTGGAAATGGTTAAGACAGTCTAAAATATCTTATAAATAGCTTAAACTTTCAGTGGCATTCTTGAAATTCTATGAGCTTGCGTGTTACTACATTTTTTTGAAGGAAATAACAAGAAACAATCAGTGCAATCTTCCTCACATGAATTATCTTAGAAAATCACAGTTAGAGTTATTTAATTTTTATCTTTTCAGGGTCACACATATCTTTTTTTGTGTAATACCAGCACAAGCACCCAGATTCACTTTTCCTCTGACTGAGATGGGACCCTATTCTATATTATTGGTGTTTTTGCTTTTAGTCACCTGGCTTCACAACTCAGGTTCCCACTCTGAAGCCCTCCATCTCTTCATATTCATCTCTTCCTTCATTGCAATATGCGAAACCCATCTCTTCAATGAAGCTTTCATTCACCATTCTAATATCTATTTTGTTTTTATTTTTTGATTATACCATTATCAATTGCTTTGGGATATTCGTCTATGTTAATGGATCCATATCAAGTGCACTTAAGAAAGGTTGTTGAACTTTTACCTGTATTCCTTTATTTTTCCAATTAATATTAGGAAGAACAATTGCAACATTTAAGAGGCATTTGGATGGGTATATGAATAGGAAGGGTTTGGAGGGATATGGGCCGGGTGCTGGCAGGTGGGACTAGATTGGGTTGGGATATCTGGTCGGCATGGACAGTTTGACCCGAAGGGTCTGTTTCCATGCTATACATCTCTATGACTCTATGTCTCTATGACTGTAATGTTAACTTTTGACTTTGTTCTTACTATAAGTAGAAAAGTAAAGAATAAAGTTAATTCTTTACTTTTAACTTTGTTTCTCTGTGCGACTACTTGTACCTAGGTACCTTTGTGTGGCAACATTGTACACTTTTCACTGTAATCTTGTACTTCTGTACTTGAGTACACATGACCAATAAATGAAGTGCAAGATGTGCTGAGTGTTACAGCATGGGAGTATAAAACGATATTAGTGGGCATCCAGCTTAATGATGGTGTGTACTGATATCTGGAAAGCATTCAATATAGTTCTACATGAAAGACTTCTACAAAACGCAGACAATTTCTTAGGCAAAATGTATCATCAGTAGTGAAGAAAAAAACATAGCAAATGCTGATTAGGACTGTCTTATTAGGCCAGTATGAAATACTAACTGGAACTTCCCAAGGCTTATGACTGGAGCTTCACCTGTTTCTAATTTACATGAAGAATTGGGATTCTGCATCAAATGTTTATATTTTTATACACTTAATAAAAAGATCTCAAGATGCTCATCGAGGCTTAGCCAGACAAAAACGGATGCTGCTGAAGACTGATCAACACATTGATTAAAGAGATTGATTTCCAATAGAACTTAAGAGAGAGGCAGGAATTTGGAGTGGGTATTCATTTAATGGACCTAATGGCTTAAAGCATGATTAGCAATGGTGGGATGAGGATAGGATATAGAGAGAGAGTTTTGTAATGTAGAAAATTGGGGATCAGTAAACAGAACACTGTATAGTCAATCCTGAGGGTTCCAGTAACACTGGCAAAGACATTAAAGTCTTTGGAAAATATGATAGTCAAATAGGTTAGTTTGAGAACAACCTGAGAAAATAGAGTCATAGAGATATACAGCATGGAAACTGACCCTTTGGTCCAACTCATCCATGCTGACCAAGTGTCCTAAAAATTCTAGTCCTACTTGTCAGCACTTGGCCAATATCCCTCTAAACCCTTCCTATTCATATCCCCAGCAAACCTTTTAAATGTTGTCATTGTACCAACCTCCATCACCTTCTCTGGCAGCTCAGTCCATACATGCACCACCCTCTGCATGAAAAAGTTGCACCTTAGATCCATTTTAAATCTTTCCCCTCTTAAACCTGTGCCCTGTAGTTTTGGACTCGCCCACCCCAGGGAAAAGACCTTGTCTATTTATCCTATCCATGCTCCTCATGATTTTATAAACCTCTATAGGATCACCCCTCAGCCTCCGATGTTCCAGGGAAAACAGCCCCAGCCTTTTCAGCCTCTCCCTATAGGTCAAACCCTCCAACCCTGGCAACATCCTTGTACATCTTTTCTGAACCCTTTTAAGTTTCACAACATCATTTGGATATGTGGGAGACCAGAATTGCACACAATGTTCCAAAAGTGGCCTAATCAATGTCCTACAGCCACAATATGACCTCCCAACTCTTATACTCAATGGACTGATCAATGAAGGCAAGCATACCAAATGCCTGCTTCACTATCCTATCTTCCTCAGAATCCACTTCCAAGGAGCTATGAACTTGCACACTGAGGCAAACGGGGAAGTATGTGGAATTTGTGGCAACACTGGTAGATAAGTTATTTAAGAAGGTCTCAAGTATACTTTCCCATATTAGCTGAGGTATAGAACATAAGAGCGGTGTGCTTTTGCGAAAAATTATACAAAACACTGGTCAGGGAGAGCTCTGTATACAGTTCTAGTCATGACATTACAGCAATGATATGAACATATCATTTGATTGGAAAGGCTGGAACTGAGGAGACTAAGGGGAGATTTAATTGAAGTGTATAAATGCATTTAAAATGGATAACAAGAATCTATTTCCCTTGAGCAGCACAGATATGAAGTAAACAACTTGAGAGATGCCGAGGAGAATTGTTTTCACCTAAAACGTTGTGGAGCTGGTATGGAGCATATCACATATAAAAAGTGATTCATATGCATACCCTATAGGGCTAGGGACAAACAACTAGAAAGTGGAATCAGATTCAATAGCTCTTTTTTTGTCTGATACAGACTCAATTTGCTGAGTGGCCTTCTTAGATTTCTATGATTTATTTTGTGTATATTTGCCTTCAACAGGCTGCCTTTCCCAATGTAACAAGGTTTAAGTTATCTCCCATAACATAAGAAACTGGGCATGGATATCGTGGTATTGAGGAATCCAACAGACCTATGTTACAACTATTATGTACTAATCTTACACTCCTCAGGCACATGAGTGACTGAACTAATATTAAACTATTAGGTTATGATAGGGAAGTATGATTCCTGTAAAGTATCTTACCTCATGTAATCTGGGTCAAATGGAGCAGGAAACAGTTATACCCTCAGATCACAAACTATGATACAGTGATGATATCATGAGCATGCCCCTTGAAAGTATATTGACTCGAGACGTAGAGTCAGTATTGTTGTGTTATAAATACAGGTCAGTTTGTACAGTATTTGACTTCTTGTCATATAAATATGTGATAGGGTTAACCTTGAGGTTAAGCAGGATTAGCAGGTAAATGTATTTAAGTGTAGCAAGGTGCAGAAGCAGAGGAGAGAGGAATGGGGAAGCTGGAGAGAGTGGCAGTGGTAGCTACAGAGTGAGTTCAGTGGAAGTTAGGTTAATAGCTTTGTGGATTACTTTGAATGGAATCTTAGCAGAGTTCTGCTTGAAACCACTCTTGTTTGCTTTACATTTCTTAGAAATTTAGTAATGAATTACAAGCACGGTGGCTACATTTACAGATGATAATTATATTGCCTAATTTAATTCTCTGTAATTATTAATAACAATGGTAAATTTCAAAGCTGAACAAGACAAGCTACAGGAGTCTATGAATGTACACAAGAGCTGGTGACAAATATAATTCAAGGAAGAAATATAAAGGGCAAAGTGCTTCATATGGGAATAAAATACCCAGGACTATTACTTAAACAGAAATAAAATTATATGCATTGGGAATGAAAGTGATATATTGATGATTCAGAATAAATTCTTGCTCTTGTAACAGTGTTTTATAGCTCAAAGTTGAGACAAAATAGTGAGTTAATCTTGTAATTTTTAACAAATCATTGGTACAAATACACTTAAATAAGGTACATTTCTGGTGCTACCATGCCAATGTAAACATATAAAAGAATGATTAAAAATGAAGAAATTAAAATAAGCCAATACTAATGATGAATTATCATGTACTCCAATTTACACAACATCTAAATTTCGAAGCAATAAGCAATAACAAAGAGCCAGATGATGTAGAGATAACTGAACCATATAATCAAAATAAAAAATAATCAAAAACAAATAATTTGAAGTGTTGGAACCACAGAATTATCCAGAGTTATAATAAGGTATCTACAGACAGATTGAAAAATAAGAAAAGTCATCATAGAAGTCGGGTCACAGTAGTACACGAGATAAACTCATGAAATTTGACCAAATAGTAAAATGTTAGTTAAATAACTTGTTTCGTTATTTATCAAGGAGAATGGCATAATGAACATTACATGAGCAGGACAAAAATAAAGTGGCGATAAAAGTAGATTAAGCTCATTTAGAAAAAAAAATTTTTTTGAATTGTGACCAAATATTAGGGATAAGAAATCAGGGACACAATTATGTGTATATATAAAATGTCATTTAAAAAAGGAAAGAGCTCCAGAGAAGTGATGGGCAGCTAAAGTGATTTCTATATATAAAAGGGGGACAGAACAGAACTGAAATTTAATTAGTTTAATGTTAGTAAAGGGAATGATAATGGAATCGTTATTCAAAGCCTTGATAGAAAAAGCCTTGAAACTGAAAATACAATAGGATAGTCAGCACAGATTTCAAAAAGGGAGGTCATCCTTGACCAACCTTATTGAATTCTTTGAAGAAGGAACAGAAAGGATTGCTAAGGGTAATGCTGTTGTGTAATTTACTTGGCCTTCAGTAAAGTACCACAGAATAGATTGATGACGAACATCAAAACAAGTGGAGTCAGGGAACAAGTAGCTGAATGGATAATAAACTAGCTATAAAAAAGAAAGTGAAAAGCAAGGATTAAGTTGGTTACTCAGACTGGTAAACATTAGAAAGTGCTGGAACCACTAAATGGTTCAGTACTAATTCACAAACTGGAAGTGCAATTTCAAAATTTGACAATTATACTAAATTAGGAAATGTAGTTAATACAGAGAATTATGATAAGACATGAGAAGACATTAAATTCTCAGAATAGGTGTGTGGTAGACAAATGAACAATGTAGCAAAGTATCAGGTTGTACATTTTGACAAGAATAGAAAGTAGCTGGAAATGTGTTGCTGGAAAAGCGCAGCAGGTCAGGCAGCATCCAGGGAACAGGAGAATCGACATTTCGGGCATAAGCCCTTCTTCGGGCTTATGCCCGAAACGTCGATTCTCCTGTTCCCTGGATGCTGCCTGACCTGCTGCGCTTTTCCAGCAACACATTTCCAGCTCTGATCTCCAGCATCTGCAGACCTCACTTTCTCCTCAAAGAATAGAAAGTAGGCCATACCATGGAATGATTTGTTCAAACGGGTTGCAGGCCTGAATTCTGTTGCAGTGGCAAATGTCCTGATGGCAGGGTGGAAAGTGATCAGGAACTCTGCTCTGAGATGGGATGGCTGGCCATATGTAATCACTCATACACAGCCACAAAGTGACAATGAGACAGTCAGGCAGCCTCCAAGTTTGCTGTTACCTCACAATATCTCGGCACCATATTAAAAGGCACCCAAACAGCCAACTAGTTCCCACAGCATTATCATTGTTCCAGCTATCTGAGTGGAGGATTTTGACCTTGAACTGCTGTGATCCCTGGCATGCTGGAATCTGTACCAGCCACACTCCCTTCCATAGCCTGCTATGCTCCTATCTGCCTGGAGAGGTACAACCCGAAGCTGAGTAAAACAACTCAGCCTTCTCACCCCAAGTTAACCCATCCCTGTGTGAGTAAAGTAGCTCCTAACACTCCATTCCACAGGATGACTACCTTTCCTACTGCATGCCACCTTGAAAGAGTTGTGAATCTGAAGGCATGTGTTCGTCAGTTGTTGCCAACTTAATTGCGAATGTATAATTTAACCTGGTGACTATGTGCTCTAATAAGTATGCATGACATGCTAATTCATGAAAGATAGATTCCCACTGCTTACCATTGGAAAACACAATCTGCCATTAATCTGGCATCGAATTACTTCCCAGCTTTCAAGAAGCTGACAGTTAAGTGCCCCCACTATTAACTCATGTGCTGGAAGTTATTGTGATCGTCACTAGATTCCACCCAGAGGTACACAGGGACCTGGGGTACAGATCAGTAAATGTAACAAAACAATTTAACAAGAATATTTTAAAAAGCCATAAAAACAGAGATTCACTTGCAGAAAGGTGCAATTGAAAAGCAGAAAAGTTAAGATAAATTGCCTGCATCATGGGTGGCACAGTGGTACAGTGGTTAGCACTGCTGCCTCACAGCGACAGAGACCTGGGTTCAATTCCCGCCTCAGGCGACGCTGTGTGTGGAGTTTGCACATTCTCCCCGTGGTCTGCGTGGGGTTTGCTCCAGTTTCCTCCCACAATCCAAAAATGTGCAGGTTAGGTAAATTGGACATGCTAAATTGCCCGTAGTGTTAGGTGAAGAGGTAAATGTAGGGGACTGGGTCTGGGTGGGTTGCGCTTCGGCGGGTTGGTATGGACTTGTTGGGCCGAAGGGCCTGTTTCCACACTGTAAGTAATCTAATGTCTAAGTTTGCGCATCAGCCGTTTGTTATAATCCTGGAAGTCTCAGGCTGGATTGTAATTAAATCATTTGGAAACCCTCGAATAAAAGAACAATTGCCAGTTTGGTTTAACATTGATTATGATATCAACAAATCAGATTATAACAATGTACTTTTACTGTTGTACATGGAGCATTTAATCTTTCACAAGTTCATGAGAGTTACTGAAGCCTCTGATGAACTTCAAATGCCCATGATTAGCTAATGAAGCAAAATTAACTTGACTCAATCACATGGAATGACATTTGGAATGAATCAGTTCAATCTCCTGAAGCTCCAGTGTGCTTTTTTATGGCATTCAATAGGCTATTTATTTTAAATGGGTTAACAACTTGCTAAATAATAGAAAGGTTTCATGCCAGTATGCTCAGGTGTTTGTTACAAATATGTCAAAACATTTTTACTGTTTATCCCATTTGCCTGCAAATGCTTGGCAAATGTTGCAACCAGATCCTAGGAGGTGTTTCTTGATTCATTACAATTCCAGACAGGATACCCAAACTGTTGAGACCCTGGGTGAGGAGAGATAAATTGGCTGTCACTCTGCCGGATTCATCAAGGCATCTTTGAAAAGGATCCCTTTGGATAACCTTTACACAAATGCAAGTGAACTTATGTTTTAAGTGAAGATAATTAAATCACACTTTCTTGAATTAACAAAAGAGTAAGTTTATTAATTACTATTCGCAAGATAAACTAGTAACACTACATACACAGATTAAAACAGAAAGATCAGAACAAACAGATAAAAGTAAAGCAATAATATATATGGACTAGTCCCTGGATTGTTTGCAAAGAGCAGATAGGTAAACATTAAAGCCATTATACTGGATGTATATTATACTACATGTCTTTGGTATATTATACTACATTGATGTTAACAGGTGGAGAGTGAGCTTAACAATACTCCATTTTGCAGATTTGTTGAGAATCTGCAGTTCTGATGTATTTTGACCTTGACTGAATTCCAGCATTCCAAGTGAGAGAAGGTCCTTTGTTTTCTTGTTTTCTTTATAACTGGTTTGCAGTGCTCAGAATTATAGAGAGTTTTTACCTGCAATACTGGGGAACCTAGGGGATAGTTATTCAACTGTGATTTTCACAGCACACAGATGCTCAAACCCAGCCTGGAACACATGAGCATTCAGCTCCACTGGTTCATTCCAATAAAGTTGTAACTGGCTTTTTATCCCATCCTATGTATTACCTGAGAATAAAACATATGTGTCCTCCGGAAGTGGCTCTCTGATGAGAGGGTGAGATAGACAGCTCCCTTGTTATCACTTCTTGTTAAGTTTCTTCCTACTTGACATTTCCTGACAATTTACATGTATATCACTCCATTGGCTCCATGCAGGATTTTGCCAGACAGTCACTAAATTTTTAAATCCGCATCTGTTCTGCGGCCTTTTGGAAACAATACACTTTGGAATTAAAAATATGTTTATAAGTAATTTAGGGTTGAGATCTATCATAATAACTCAAGGTTTTGTTTTTATTGCTTATAACTCAGAACAGACTGATAAAGAATTTTCTCTTTAAGAGATGTATTTGTACAGAAAAATAGATGTCCCTATAGATGTAATTGACATTAGACACAGCTGATGAGATTTCACCATCAAACCTGGGATATTAGGTCAAACATGCACAAAGGCATCTCCTACTGATTACCACATGCCACCAGCCCTCGGAGCATTACTCGAATTCAGCATTGAGAGTGGCAAGGGTGCAGAAGGTATTTTGGGTGAGAGACTTCAATGTCTAAGAGTGGCTCAGAAACACCACTACTGGGTAAGCTGGCCAAACTCTAATAGGCATAGTGGTAGACTAGGTCTGCAGCAGATGATGAGGACCAACCAACAAAAACAAGGTTAGTGCCTATCAGGCCAGGATTCATTCTGAGATCGGACTTGTCCAGTGTGAACATCAGCTGGAATTATAATACCGCCATAGATTACAGTTCTGCTACAAGGCGTGTTTCTTCAATTCGAAATGGTTTTAACGTGACTGAAGAATTTAGACCATTATTTGTAGAACGCAAACTCTCCCTCCCTGTATTGGCGATAATGCAATTCCAGTCCCATTAGATTAAATGGCGCAGCAATTGCATGATTTTCTTATAAAGTGAGATCGCACGAGAACAGAACTGTCATGTTATATCAGAACGATTTTATTTTCAACATTAATTCCCTTTATTACCGATATCCAATTGCAGCAGTGGTACCATCTACAGGATGCACTGCAATAATTCACCAAACTCCATTGGCAGCAGTTCACAAAATCAAAATATATGCCACCCAGAAGGAGAAAAGCAACAGATGTATGAAAATATCACAAGCTGCAAGTTTCCCTGCATGTCATACAGCATCCCAATTTGGAACTATAGCACCATCCTTTCACTGTTTCTGGCTCTATATCCAGAAAACCCTTTCCGCCATCTCAAGGTTCAGAGCTAGTGGACAATTCACACTGATCTAGTCAGAGATGCCCACATCCCATGGACAATTTTTAAAAAAGTATTTGTGTAATTGTTGCTGTCCCTCTCCCTTCACAGAGCTTTCTACGAGATTTACTGAAGAAAGCAAATCGGCCTTTTGATGAAGTGAAACTAGAAGAATATACCTTAACAACGGTAAGAATGAAGCTGTATTAATTTGCTATAGCAATGTTTATTGACAGAAAAATAGTTTGTTGTAAAACATGTTATGTAACATATATACCTACATATGGTAGATATTTTCATTAGGCTGAATATCAATGTTTGACCTAGTGAAGAAAATTGTAGATAATTTTAATTGTGGAATCATTATTGAATCCAGATAGAAATATGCAAGATCATTTTTGAATATGATCATTCATTTAATAAAAAAAGAATAAAATACATTTGTCAAAGTTTTTCACATACAGTTCAGTACTCCCAAGCTGCATATGTTCAAAGCTTGTTAGAAATTTAGAGATTTTTACTTGAATAGGCATTATTTCAGCAGCCGATAGTGTAGTATTTTATGAATTGCTTTCTGGAAGCCTATATAGTTCAGATTTAATGCATTACCCCCAGCGAAACTCTTTGTTAGCTCATTAATAATAAAGCAGGTTAGTTACACATAAAAAAACCACAAAATGTTTGAACAATGCAGCAGGTCAGGCAGCACCTGTGGACAGAAACAGAGGGCAGAATTTTATAGGAATCTGAGCAAGGTGGGCTATGGCAGAATTGGGTGACAAATGCAATGAGGCCAAATCAACACTGAGGTCATCTCACTCCATTTTTTCTGCTTTTCGCTAACAGCGTGGCGAGATTCTCACTGGGCAGCGGTGAGATACTAATTGATGGGACTTAATACTTGTTAAATGCCTTGTTAACAGCACAATTCATCTCTTTAATATTCAGCTTCTCATCTTACCAAACTCATCAAACAAGCTAAATTCAGGAAAATATGACCTGAGCTGCTTGCTCTGAGTGACCTCCATGCTGACTGTGACCAAATTGTAGCTCAGGTCATAACTGATAGATATGCGCATACATGTCCATAGTTACTAGGGTTTGACATCTACCAACTCAATATGAGCATCCTGACACTTTGCCTATGCATTGGCAGTACACTTTTGAAACACAGGCCTGCATTGCAGAATACACCAGCAACTTGCATTGAAAGGCTGCTGTGAAGACATTTTGCGCATTGGCACAGACACCCAGCTCACAGACTGGATTCGACTGCATTTCAGCTGCTTGTTGCTCTTTTAGTACTTGCTCACTTAGCATCTACCCACATTCTTACAGCATCCGTGCCTTGCCAAAACAATCAGCGCAGACACAAACTGACAGCTTGACTCGCTGTTAAGTAGTCCTCAGTCGAGGTGGTGCAGATTTTGTCGATGCCATAGCAGTGTGCTATGACAGACTCAGTCCTGCTCCGCTTGCCAGCAGCTCACATAGCAAACACACTCCATGTGCAGCAAGCAAACAGCCATGTCAAATGCATTAGGGGAGTCATCCTCACTGAAGTCCAAAGGGGTACAGGTCAGTCAGAGAGTCCCAGCGCAGAAAGTTAAGGGTAGCAGCATTAATGTGAGAATTGCAGTGGAATGCACTTTGTTACTTACTCATTTGATAAGACAGATTTTTCAGCATACCTGCAGGTGTGGTGCTGGTCTTCTCCTGCTAGTGTCAGGATTCTGTGCTCATAGCAGGTGAGGGCATGGATATGGGCACCACTACACCTGAATAGGCACTCTCTATTCTGATATGTGCTGTCCTCTCCTGAAACAAGAGAAATAGGAGAGGGGGGGGGATTGAGTGAAGAGCAGCGAGTGACACGCTTGCTAGTGCTGTTACCTAAGGGGGAATGGTAAAGTAGGACAGGTGTATCAAGTAGGAGGTGCAGAGACCAAGTAGCTTTTTTGGGGAGATGGGGGTGTTTTGCTGGATGGGGGTGTAGGGCAGAACAAGTGAGGGAAGATATCACAGGTAATGGGAGAGTGGCAGACCATGAACCTTGTTGGAAGGTGGGTGAAGTAACAGAAATGGAGTGAGTATGAGGTGGAAGAGAGAAGACTGTGGCACTTATCCGGACAGACCTTCTTTCTCTATTGCTGGCCATTTCTGTGCACCTTGGAGATCGCACTGACCCAGGTGGCAGCCAAGAGACAGGCTGTGCCAGTCCACTGGGAAGAAGACACCTCTACTCTGGACACTATACCTACCAGGTGTTCTCGGTCCCTGTTAAGAATTGGGATGCCATTCAGCTCTTTTCTGACATATTCAGACTCCATCCCTGCTGGAGCAGGACGTAATCGGAATGCCAGTGCTTATTCAAATGTATAGTTGGCTTTTAAAGATGACACGGATACAAGGGATGCCAGTGTTTTGATGATATCCCTGGAGAGGTGAGTTGTAAGAGAGGCAGGAATTGGGCATGAGTGAAGCCATATGGGTGGGGTAAGTAATTGTTGAGGCAAGATTGGTAAGATAGGGTGATCAGCTCGGCCTTGTGGTTAAAAAAAACTTTCTAAAAAAACTAGGATTTAGTTGAAAATGTTTCTGATTGATGACTGACAGGGTTGTGATGTCAGCTCATTGCTTTGAAATACTACCTTTGTTTCTCTCCACAGATGCTGTCTTACTTACTTATATTTTCAACACTTTTACTTGTAATTCAAATTTCCAGAATCTGCAGTATTTTGATTTTATATTAGTAGTTAAACACATTCTGCCTTTCACAAATCCACATGGGCTTTCTTAATTAATCCATTTTGGTCCATGATCATTAACCTGTCCAGAATTAACATTTCTGAAAATCTTTTTGCAACCCAGGTTAAACTGTCTGGCTTGCAGTAAACTGGATTTATGCATAAATTCTTTGAAATAACAAGTTGTAACATGTTGCAGTTTCTGTTGCACTGCTACTACTCCTGTAACAAAGGAGGGTTGGAAGATTATGGCCTTTGCCTCCACCTTTCCTTCTATCAGTATCTCTGAATGCACCCATGCTGGTCTTCATGGTTTGTCAACTTTTAGAGAAACCAGCTTTTTTAATATGTCCTCCTACAATGGTTAGCCCTTCCAATATCTCAACCAGCTTCTCTTTTAACTATGACTTTGGCAGTATCTCCTTCCTTGGTATAGACAAATGAGAAATGCTCATTTCGTACCCCGGCAGTGTACTTTGTCTCCTTGCTAAGCCTTTCAGGCACACTTCATTGGCCTACACACTCCTTTTCTTACTCTTCAATTAAGTATATGCTGATTATACTACCTCCTCATTTTGATTGGCTGTTTCTTCTCAGAGCACATCATTGCCCCTTTTGTTACCTTTGTCAAATCCACTTTGGAATTTCAGCTTTAAGACCAGTTTCCACTTGTATTTTGAACTTGACTTCTTTCATATAAATTGTTTTGTGAAATAAAAATAGAAAATGCTGGCAATGCTCAGGAGGTCTGGCAAAATCTGTGGGATTTCTTACATAATATGGGCGGCACGGTGGCACAGTGGTTAGCACTGCTGCCTCACAGCGCCAGAGACCTGGGTTCAATTCCCATCTTGTCTATGTGGACTTTGCACATTCTCCCTGTGCCTGCATGGGTTTCCTCCGGGTGCTCCGATTTCCTCCCACAGTCCAAAAGATGTGCAGGTCAGGTGAATTGGCCATACTAAATTGCCTGCAGTGTTAGATGTAGGGGAATGGGTCTGGGTGGGTTGCTCTTCGGAGCGTTGGTGTGCTGGACTTGTTGGGCCGAAGGGCCTGTTTCCACACTGTAAGTAATCTAATCTAAATTACATAGCTCCTTGCCTTTTTCACATTGTGGTCACTGTTCCCTGTGTGTTCCACTATGAATGCTTGATCCAGTTAACTTCATTCCCTAGAAATCAATCCAGCACTATCAACTTCCTCATTGACCTGGAAATGTGTTGATCTGGAATATTTTGCAGAATATTCTTCCCCACACTGCTTATTATATCACAGTTTCTCCTGGTTTCTGTTAGGATAACTGAAGTTCCTCATTATCAGTACCCAGTGGTACTTTCTCGCTCTGTAATTTCTTTGCAAATGTGATCCATTATATTTTTGCAATCAGTTTGTGGACTATAGAATACACTAATAACATACTGAGATCCCTACTGATTCTGCTGAAGTGCTTATGCCCGAAATGTTGATTCTCCTGCTCCTCGGATGCTGCCTGACCTGTTGTGCTTTGCCAGCACCACACTCTCAACTGATCTCCAGCATCTGCAGTCCTCACTTTGTCCCTATTGATCAGCCAAATTGATTGTTATCGTCTCTTTTGGGTGATTGTCTCTCTCTCTCTTTCCCCCTTCAGCATTGCAATATTCTCCTCTTCTTTCTTTCTCTATTGTTCATGAACACTTTGTGTCGAGAAATGTCTAGAAACCAATTCCCTATGTAGGGGGTAGTGTAATTTTTAAACGGTTAGCTGCATTTTAGTCTTTTCAACCTTATAGTAAACACAAGCAGACACTCGAAACTGTTGCCGGACCTCCCCCATGTTTTTATGAATGAAACAATTGTAACAGCTTTCCTCGATAGTTGAGAGACCGCCCTTAACCACAGTTGTACAACATCATCCATATAAGGAAAGAACAGGGAGCTCGAACACTGATTGGCCAAGTGAATAACAAAATAATCGCAGGCACCAGAACCCAAATAAGGAAAACAGTGGGGAACCCTAGCACTCATTGGTCAAGACAGCAGTAGGAGACCCAGCCCACATATACGTGTATATAATGCGTGGAGATTACTATGCTCGTGTGTGTACCCACGGGAACAACACCCGACTTTGCAAAGTTGAATGAAAAGTTTTGGACAGACTCCTCCGTGTCTTTGTTCCTGGGAAGGGAAATAAAAGTGCCGGAGATGGGGCCGGACAGCCGCTTATCTCGCACACCTATTATCTAGATAATATGAATAGAATATGCCTTAGGGCTCATGCAGAGAGTAGCCTAATATGCTGACTGCCCCCAGAAAAATTAACATAGGTCAGCATAGCACCACTAATGAGCAAACTATTTATCAGTGGAAAAGGGTAAGGAAGACCACTGTTCCAATCTCCGCAGAAACTGTTTTTAAAGGAAATAAATTTCTCAGTGAGAACTAAAAATAAAATATTTTATCTTATATTTTAATAGTTTTATGGGCACAATCAGCTAAAATTAACATAAACACTACATATCAGGAAGAAAAAAAGTGAAAACTTTGGGCCAAAAAATGGTCTGAGAAATTTGTTCTTATTTCCCACAGAAATGAACAAACTCTAGGTGCATCAATTGTAAAAATAATTGCAGATTTCCTTTCCCTTCCTCTGGAACTTGAGATCTCCTCAGTTCCTTTGAACTTATCCAGATTACAGAGAGTCCATTTCTTTCCTATATATTTCGAAGTCATCAATTTTGTAAGTCACCAATTCTCTGTGAATGGCACTATGTATGGAATCCAATCTAACTTTAACATAGACTGCTATTCCTTTGTTTTTTAATTCCTAATGAAATCAAATAACCCAACTGTTTTGCTTCTTTTTGAATACCTCATTATACCACTTTGAATTGCATCTTTTTCTTCTGAGATAAGACATCCGTCTGATGATCATCGTCTTGATCTTCTCTTAAATCTTGCTATGCCCTGCTGTGTGATGGGGCCAAATTTGATCTTCCATTTAATGTAAATGGATATAAAATCTGATGCTATTGGTCAATAACTTTCCAAACAGAGCTTGCTGCCGATATTGCTTCAGTCTTGGAGTGCCTGATGATGATGTACACCTTATTTATATACTTAAAGTTAATAGGCTTTTCCACTTGAATGTTATGAAAATGTTTATAACAAAACAATAGTTTTGCAGGCAAAAGGAATTTAAAAATTTCTGTGAATTTCTTTTAATCCCTGTATATTAAAGAAAGGAAAAGTACACAACAGTTTACTTTGCTGTGTTAATTTTCCAACTTTGTATGTAATGTAACTTGAGCATTCATATCCAATTTTAAATGGGGCATCCTATAAAAAGCACTTTCTGTGCACTTTAGGAAAAGTGGTGTTGGAGATTTTCACCGTGCATTGTGTACCCACTCTGATAAGACTTTTTAGGAGTTCCTCAGTACTTCTCCATGAATGTGAAAGAAAATGTCAATGCAGTGTGCTGCACAAATTTGTCACGGAGAGGAACCTCACACAAAAAAAATTGGATCTACACGCAGTAACAAGGGAGTGTGCAACATAGACGTATGGCTGCAGCTACAATGCTAGTAATTACTCAAACCTCAAGTGAAATTGAGATTATTCACTGCATACTTCTGTGGTACACATTTATAATTGGAGACAATATTACAAATGGTAGCTCCTACCTTGAGAGAAAATTAAGTCTCAAGTATATATGTTCATGTTGGTCTGCATCTTAAATACAAAACTTAATTCCTGTGCAATAAACGGCAAGTTGCCTCAAGTGTCAAAGAGCATGTAAACTGTTCAAGTTAATGTGGTGTAAGTGTTCAATACTTTTGCCTCTCTGGTACTTAATTAGCCTTGTAATACATGAAGCCCCACATGCAGCTTTTAATGTGTCTCTATATTAATGATTAACAGTGGCAGCTGCTCATACACCAAACTGAGTCAGAGATTGAACTCTGTGCTCTGCTGCTGATTTGTATGGGGCCCCCTGTGCTGTCTCTGAGGGCTTGATTTCTTTGAGATGGGCCCTACAACCACATTGTGTGGGCCTGTATATCATAGCTTAGTCATTGATATTATTATCATTCACTAACTCCTACAGTCCTGACTACTATCAGTCCTGGAGGCCATTGGTTCCTAGGAATAAATGACCTTCCTGATAATAGGAAAGCAGGCCTCAATGAAACTTGAAATACCATTTTCGTTTTGATATCTTTGGGGATTATCTATACAGCCAAAGTCCTTGGTCAAATAGTCAAAAGTATTTCCTATCTGGGGCTTCAACCAATGTGAGCATTAATGAGGTCTAATTGCTGTGTAAGAGGCCTATACAGTTTCTGTTAATGTTCAAATCATTTCTACTTAAGAGCCATTTCCAATACAATCATTTATCCATCGGTTTTACTTATATGAGTAAGGTGCAATGTTTTCTGCTGGTAAACTGTCCACTGTGGTATACTTTCAATACAACTCAAAATAGCTTTTAGCAAATAAGAATTTCAATCTGCATTTCAGCATGATACAAAATAGGAATTATTTGTACTTAGCAGGTGATTAATCTTCCACTATATTCACAGTAAACTAGCATGGTCCAAAGTTTTACCTTTGCTTGAATTGGCTCATATATTTACTCAATGTCAAAGCCTTTTCTTAGCATTGCCAGTCTATATTCCACCACTTGATAGTTATTGAAATGTTATTGCAAACTTAAGGAGCATGAATTAATCTATCCAGTACTTAGTTTGGCTCACATTACAATTAACATCATTTAATTAAAATGTCTAGATATTCATATTATTCCTTTCTATCCTAGCAGTCAGAAGTTGAAGTTAAAAGCTTCTCAATATAGCTGTTACATAACCTGAAATGATATTCATTAATTCAACTGAGTGTTATATTATTATATGATTTGTAAAGATCAAGGAACTAATTGTATATATGCATATCCTGTACTGTCTTGTTCTCTTTTGCACTACATTTATGTGCCAGTGACAATGCGTCAGTCTAACAGTTTACTAGTCATGTGGAAAACAGCAAAAGATAGTCTTGATTAAACTCCTGTAGTTGGAATCTAAAGTACAATTGAATAATGGGAGTCACAAAACACAACATGATGGCACAGGTATCTATTCGTAAAAACCTGAACATTTTAATTAAAATCAATACAGGAATCCAGTGAAAAATTAACCTATATTAAATCCAGGAAAGAAAAACCTGTCCTGAAGAACATGTGTATTGGACTCGAAGTGTTAACTCTTTCTCTCTCTTCAGATGCTGGGAGACCTGCTAAGTTTCAGATTCTAGTGTCTGCCATGTTTTGTTTTAAGTATATTGTAGGAAAATGAGATGGCCACTGTAGTTAGAAACACACAGCTGCAGCTGATGTTGACTTGGGAGCTTTATGACATTGCAGAGGCATTTGAGAAGTTTAAACAGAGCAAAGACTGGCATTAAGTAGCTTTATAAGAGCATTTCTGAAGAGAAAAGGATGGATCAAATCCTTTTGTGGGCAAGAGGAAAAGATTTAAATTAGAAGTTAGTAGATGAAGGAAGACAACAATGTAAATCCAGATAATTTCTTTGGAAAATTCAGCATACATCTCCAGCCACAAACAAATCATTGGCATGACTAATCTGAACTTCTAGGCCTGCATCAGGAATCAGATAAGCCTGTTGGCAATTTCCTAACAAAACTGAAAAATATGAACAAAAATGTAAATGCAAGAACCCAAATGAAAGCCTGCTGAGCTAGCTCATTGAGGTTCTGTACAGTTCGTAGGAGAAAGATACTGAGAATACTGAGAAAGAAACTGAACAGCTCAAATTTTAAAGTTGTGCTTATTTTAAAAATAGAAATTGCACAAAGTAGTGCTTTTCCTAGTGCACAGTAATGAGTTGTTATTTGCTAGAAACAGCTCTGATTGGCCCAACTTCCCCTTTTAGAAATGAAAGGGAATTGAATCATTATGTGCTGTGTTTTTGATTGCCTATCTACCCCACCAATGTGGGAAGATGGCATATGGCTCTATCAGTGGCAGATAAAAGCACTCATGAGGTCCACTGAGTTTCTTCACTGCAAGTTGAAGAGAAGAAGGTTGAGAGGTGACTTAATTGAGACATGTAAAATAATCAGATAGGTTCGATAGGTTGGACAGCGAGAGTCTTTTCCTCGGATGGCGATGGCTAACACGAGGGGACATAGCTTTAAATTGAGAGGTGATAGATATAGGTCAGATGTCAGAGAGTAACAGGAGCGTGGAATGCACTACCTGCAGCAGTAGTAGACTTTAAGGGCATTTAAATGGTCATTGGATAGGCATGTGGACCAGAATGGAACAGTGTAGGTTAGATGGGTTTCAGATTGGTTCCACAGGTCGGTGCAACATCGAGGGCCAAAGGGCCTGTACTGCACTGTAATGTTCTAAGTTCTATGTTCTAAAGTTTTGTCAGAGAGCAGAATGAAGCCAAGTATTACTCTGACCATCAGGAAATAAAAGATTGTTCCTGGGATTGAGTGAATGAGAGGGTGTTTTTAGTATTAACAACATATAGCTAAAATAGTACTGTGTGTATTTGCTCTTAAGTTGTGCCTATTGTGTCACAAAAGATGTTGGGGGAAAGCAAGTAACTACCATAACAACACTTACATACTACGTTCCCTCTAACTCTGCCACTGCTCAGTTCTCCGAAATTCATGCATAGTAGCAATTCCCAAAACCGAAAGTCAATGACTCAATACACCGATTAACTGTGAACTTGGCTTGTACATCACCCTCTTACAGCGTCTATGCAGCTTCGGAGGTCCATTGGTTCCATGAGATTTCATGTCACACAGGAAATATGAGAGAAAATGTCAGTTGTAAATAGACCCCAACTTCCAACAATACAAGTTATGAAAGTGGAGTCGCAGGTAGTTCGGATAGTGAAGAAGATGTTTGGAATGCTTTCCTTTATTGGTCAGAGTATTGAGTACAGGAGTTGGGAGGTCATGTTGCGGCTGTACAGGATATTGTTAGGCCACTGTTGGAATATTGTGTGCAATTCTGGTCTCCTTCCTATCGGAAAGATGTTGTGAAACTTGAAAGGGTTCAGAAAAGATTTACAAGGATGTTGCCAGGGTTGAAGGATTTGAGCTATAGGGAAAGGCTGAACAGACTGGGGCTGTTTTCCCTGGAGCGTCGGAGGCTGAGGGGTGACCTTATAGAGGTTTACAAAATTATGAGGGGCATGGATAGGTAAATAGACAAAGTCTTTTCCCTGGGGTGGGGGAGTCCAGAACTAGAGGGCATAGGTTTAGGGTGAGGGGGGAAAGATATAAAAAAGACCTAAGGGGCAACTTTTCCATACAGAGGGTGGTACGAGTATGAAATGAGCTGCCAGAGGATGTGGTGGAGGCTGGTACAATTGCAACATTTAAGAGGCATTTGGATGGGTATATGAATAGGAAGGGTTTGGAGGGATATGGGCCGGGTGCTGGCAGGTGAGACTAGATTGGGTTGGGATATCTGGTCGGCGTGAACAGGTTGGACCGAAGGGTCTGTTTCCGTGCTGTTCATCTCAATGACTCTATGTCTCTAAGTTGGCTTTCATTTCTGTAATTGTATCTGATAAAATGACAATGTTACCGAGTTGAATAAGTGCAAGAGTGAAAGGATCATGGATCCATTTGTCTTGGCACAAAATAATAAAGAAGATTCTTTCAGAACCACAGCTTTCTACTCTGGCATGATTTGAGGAAATGAAAAATCCACCAAGGAGTCAAGGCATTCAACAGTGACATTGGTACCAAGGGGCATCCTCAGTAAAGGGTATCTGAGAAATCAAGAGTCTGCCAAGGTTCCAGTATGACACTGATCTCTCCCTGAATATTGCATTGTCAAAAAGCAAACTTTCAACCAACTGATTTGTCAGTCATTTATAAACTTGAGACTTGGTGTCAGATGTGACGGTGACAAATCTATTTTATTTATTTGAAACAATCTTATAAAGCACTTAACAGCAGAAAAAGAATCTTTACTGAAGACATATAAGGCAGACTCAAATGACAGATGATGGAAAACAAAAGTTCTAAGGTCAAGTTTATTGGCAAGTTCAGGAAAGAGATTTTTGTATAATCTCTGAATTATCCTCAACCAGCAATTCCTGATTTTGTTAAACTGCCTGTCTGTCATGTTTGACTGGTGAAGTGAAGTTAAGCTTTCTTTTCAAGGTAAGGTTCATAACATTTTTAGCATACGTAAAAAACAGAATTCTGTCAGAAGAGTATTTCTTTATCAGGTATGCAGCACGGCAATGTAAATATGTGGCCTACATTGTCATCTCCTAACACAAACTGCTTTATGGTCCTAGAAGTTCAGTCATGATCCTATTGAATGGTGGATCAGGCTTGATGAGCTGAATGCCTACTCCTGTTCCTATTTCTTATTGTTTTGTGGTCTAAGTTAAAGATACCGTTCTGAAACATTCGTCTCAGCTTTGCAGAATATTCAATCAATGTTTTCCTAAAAAGAGAGATAAATTAATTGCAGGATTTTGCTGGGATTGAAACCCATTTTCTGAACATGCATCAAAGATCAAAGTGGCAAAGTCTAACATAGAAGAAGAGCAGTCATGGGACTTGAAAGATTGACTCTGTTTCTCTCTCCAAAGGTACAGTTGGGCCTGCTGAGTTTCTTCAGCACTTTCTGTTTTCATTTCAGATTTCCAGCATTTGCAGTATTGATTATTATTTATCCATGGGATGTGGGCATTGCTGGCTGGGCCGTCACTTATTGACCACCCCTAATTGCCCAGGGGGCAGTTAAGAGTCAACCACATGGATCTGGAATCATGTACAGGCCAGACCAGTTAAAGATGGCAGATTTCTTGTACTAATGGACATTAGCAAATCAGATGGTTTTTTTTCCCAACAATGAGCAACAGTTCCATGGCCACCATTTTTTCTTTACTCATTCATATTCTAACAGCTGCCATGGCAAGATTAGAACCCAGGTGCCCAGAACATGACCTGTGTCTCTGCATTAATAATTTAGTGATAAAATTGCCTGCGCTATTTTGTTTTTACATATCTTCAACCTGTACCATGTAAGTATCTGACTAATGCATTTGAGCTTAGAGGGTCCTCTCATCATTTTACCTTACAACCCGTGTTGCTGTCATAAAGATAGCCTCTATTTTTCTGTCCATTATGATTCTCCATGGAATCATATTGTTTCTCCCTCTGCAGGTGCTACCTGCTGAGTTTCTCCAGCATCTTCTGCATTAATTCCTGATCTCCAGCAGCGCAGTATTTTGCTTTTATTTGAAACCACAACACCGTGTTGATGCTGTTTTGAGAGATAGTTGTAAATTCTTGTGGCATGATTGGCTCTACATTTAAAAGTTATTACAAAGAGTTATCAAAATACTTGTCCAGTTTGTATGACTTGGACTCTCATTACTTACTTATAACAAAATCAACTATAAAAGCAGCTTGAAAATAAATAGTGAGGTTGAAACTGACCAAGAATCCATAAATTGTAGTCCAGCAAATAGTCTCAACAACTCGCCAAGATGGTGTGACTTATCCAGTATGTTATGATCCCTGTAGAGACTGATAACTTGAGTTCCAGTGACTGACTGAATAGATTGCACACAGCAAAATTTCAAGTTCTAAGGTTTCAATTGTAACAAACAATCAGCTGAACACTAGTTAGTAGGCAATTAATACCCTAAATTAGACAAAAGTTGATCCTCCATTTAATTTTGTAATATGTCGAAGAACACAACATTTAAAAGACATTTGGATAAGTACATGAGTATGGATGGTTTGGAGGGATATCGGCCAAATGCAGGCAAGTGGAACTAGTTTAATTTGGGATTATGGTTGGTATGAATTGGTTAGTTACTGTATAACACCACACTGGTGTTATAATTCACTACCTGCTATTGAGAGCAATCAGTCCATCATTGCTCCCAGGTTCCAATGTTGTTTTGCCAAGTCATAATGTCAAGTGACTATCAAAAGCTGCTTCCTTTAGTTTTTGGAGAAGTCCTGCCTAAAGTTCGCCCTATCCTGGTTATTTTCTGTGCACTTGCCATGTATATTCAGGATTCCATATATTGCAATGCAGGGTCAAAACCTTGAAACACCCCCCCCACCTGCCACCTTCCCTAATAACACTATAGGTGTATCTACTGCCCAAGGACACAAGAAGACAGCTTCTAACCACCTTCTTGAGGGCAATTAGAGATGGCCAATTAATGACGGCCAAGTCCAGTGATTCCTATTTCCCATGAATGAGCAAAACAAGTGTCTCCTTGAGCAGAGACACTTTTCTCCTGCATTTCTGCTAACAAACTGAACACACTTTCCTCTTTGGTGAGCACATGATAACTACAGTCCTTGATCTGTGCGATTTCCCTCTCTCTCTCTTTCTGTCCAAAATCTTGGAGGCAGAAAGCCTCCCCAGTGATGTTTGCCCTGGTTTCAGCTGTGAGAACTTTGCAACTTGCTCAGCAAGCCCCAACCTGTTCCTATGGTAACTAAGCTAACTGGTCTACACCAGACTTAAATGGATAACATTTAGTCAGATCTCCATCAGAGAATATTTTCCAACCCGGATTAGAAGATCAGGCCGGTGTTTAATCTGTATCAACAAAGTACATTTAATAGCAAGGAATCCAAGTCTAGTTGATGTGAATCCTTACAGCGCCTGCTCGCTCCTGAACTAGATTTTATTTTGCAACTGGGAAGAGGAAGCAGAGTTAAAGTTTTATGTCCAGTGACCCCTCTTCAGAACTGAAGAAGGGTCACTGGACTTGAAATGTTAATTCTATCTTCTCTCCACAAATGCCACCAGACCTGCTGAGCTTTGGACTTTGTTTTACTGTAACAAATGTGCAAGTTAGGTGGATTGGCCATTCTAAATTGTCCATAGTGCCCAGGGATGTGCAGGCTAGGTGGATTAGCCATGGGAACTGCAGGTTTACAGGGTTAGTGTAGGGACGGTGGGTCTGGATGAGATGTTCTTTGGAGGATCGGTGTAGAGTTGATGGTCAGAATAGCCTGCTTTCACACTCTAGGGATTCTATGATTCTATGATTTCTGATTTTGCTTCTGCATCAGCAGTTCTTTCGGTTTTTCATTTTGCTACTAATGGCTTCACTTTCCAAGATGCATTGTCGGAAATCTCCTATTCCACTCTGAGTATATTTTATTGCTTTTCTCTGTTCTGGATTAGAAAATTCTACACTCAGTTTGGCCTGACTAGCTTTATCAAGAACAATATTACAGTCCTTCTTTTGAATAACAGCAATAGGAACCAGATCTCGAAGACATTCCCTGTCTAAATGCTTCTTTATTTCAGGATTCATTCATTTTCTTTGTTCTTCTTTAAAACTAGACAATATGTTGTCATCAGGATGGCAACAGTCTTATAACAATCCAGTTCAGGCTTAAATTCTGGATCTCCAGTCCTTTCATGGCTATAGGTGTTTTTTAGTGACCAAATCAAGACAGGAGGTTACAGCCCCCTATATTGGTGAATTTTCCTTGTTTTAATGCAGCATCACTGTTCACTTTAAGTGTTCCTCCAGAAGAAATAGGCTTAATAGTGCCTTGTCTAGTCTTTTGCTGAGTAAAATCCTCCTTAGTTGTTTTAAATAATTCATTAAAAATATTTTGAGAATCAGCCTGAAGGTTTTGATTGTCTATATTTCACAACATGTTCTAATTTCTTACAGCTTTTTGTTTTCCCATTCAGAATGAGCTTTGTCCAATTATTGTCTCACAAGGCAATAGGTTTGTCATTCTGAAGTTGTAATTTATGCACAAAAATTACCATCTATAAGAATATTCCTCCTTAACTCCATGCTATCAGCATTAGATATGGCAGAGTCTTTCCGTTTCAAATCTTTTGCCCTGTTCCACCATCAGCTTCAACATTGCTGCTGTCTGTTTTGATACCTGTGGTTTTGGATTTGTCGAGATTTAATTTTAAATTTAATTCAGCCAGGTCCAATGCATTTCCAGCTGATTTTAACGCTTTGCTCTCAGCCTGATATTCTCATCTCTTTAATTTCACAAGTCCAAACCTTTTGACACTTTGGACATATTTCAAATTGGAACAATCATTTCCACAGTAGGAGTAGAGATAGTTTCAGATCTTTGCACATTACTTGATTTCTTTTATAGATTTCCAATTCAAAATGTTACACTGCACTGAGGTGACACTGCTGAAGGACTGTATTATTGGTGAGATCATTTCTTAGTATGAAATGAACACCATTAACATGCAACTTCAGTAAAATTCCCATGACTACAGTATGTAAATTAAGACACAGTTTTAATTTTGTTATGCAATGGAACAATTGAACAAGCTCCAAGAATATCCTTAATGCATTCCTAAGCAGTTAATAAAGAAATTTCAATTGACCCACCACCATCAGTGACTGATTTGACCAACATCTCTAAGAATATTAATTATTTGCCCATTTTACTGGCAAATGTGGACTGCTCACCTCTGAATACAAATTCCTTCAAATCCTCTGTTTTGATTTTTCCACTGGTAACTACATTCAAGGCTATTGGTTTGTCATCGGCGCCATCTACTGATACAAGGTTTTCTGCATGCCATCCATTTTGGCTTTTAATTTACAACAATCTGTCTTCAGATGTCTTTTCTTAGGACAAATATAACACGTCAGTCCCTTTGTATCGCCTTTATCCTTCACACAATATTTTATGACTCTGAGGAGCATTCCTCTTTTAATTTTGCTATCTTTCAAATGCAACCAGTATTCTACATTCTAATGACTGCAACAAATCAGACCTCTCCAGCTTCTTCTCAGGTTTGTAAACAACAGGTTCATGCTGCTCACTTGTCATGAGAGATGTTGTACTCATCAGCTATTATTGCAGTAGCCCTTAGCCTAGATTGTTTTTGAGCTTCTTGGTGGGATTGTATTCTGAAGGAGTCATTTTATTTAACTTCTTTCACTAACTAGGATCTCTAGAAAATCTTGCTCCACTTTCTTAGCCATATTTCACCTATTGAATGTAACTTCCTTTCCTCTGGCAAATTTCATTAAAATCTATCCTGTCTTTTCCTCAGATTCTTAAATCATTGACTGGAAGCTTTGCTACTAACTCCTATCAGTTTAGAACAGCAGTTTTCATAATATAATCACTAGATTATACATCTGAAAGCAATGAGTATTCCAAATGATTTCCTCCATGAAAATGTTTTGGAATAAAACTGTCTGGTTTCTTTATCCTAATTTTCTCAAATGACACAAAATAAATTTTAACTTCTATCTAATTGAATTTAGGATCTAGGTGAATATTCTTTGCCAAATCAAACACAGAAGTTAAATCCAAATCATCATTGTATTTCCCTGTCTTCCTGTTCGGTAATTGATATAATCATGTTCTCATTTCAATGAATATAGTGGAAACAATTGTGAAATTTTGCTTGTCTAAATTCAGACAGATTCCTGTGTACCTATTTCCAGTCCAGCAAAGAGCGATTCTGTTATGATCCCAGTAGAGAGATATCCCTTTGTATATCTGAATTCTGCATTCTGTCTCTATTTAAATAATATCTTACTTGCCTATTCTGTCGGCCAAAAAAGATGTGGCCTTTTTCTGCATGATATTTCATTTTAAATTTTTGCTCACTACTTAATCTAACTATTTTTCCCCTGCAGACTTCTTATGCCTGCTTCACCACAACTTTCCTACCCTGCATTGTAGCATCAGCAAATTTAGCCACTCTGAATTCAGTTATTAAGGTAGTTATTTATATAGATTATAAGTAAATGTGGCACCAACATTGATCACTGAGGCATATTACTTGTCACATCTTAAACTAATCCATCATTACTTTTAACGTCTAAACTGGTTCACTTCTCCCCATTTTGCTAAGATGTAATGTTGAGTGATCCTTCGAAAGTCATTTTATTTTCAGTTTCTGGAGAAATTACAAACCAAATACCAATAGTAAGGCTTAGTCTAGTCATTCTGTCCAGCCTTGGCCATGCCAGGAATCATCTTCTAGATTCCGTAGATTGTCATGAGACAGAGACAATCTTGCTTTCCTTGTTTCTTCTTGATTCTCACAAGAGACACAAACTCCTCTCTGCTGACCACATAGTCTTTTCACTCTCTGTGAGACAATCCTCTCACTCTTCCTGTTTGAAATCTTGGAGTCAGATATGAGAATTTTGCAAGTTCAAAACTGTCCCCATGGTAACAAATCCATGAAATCTAACGTTGGACAGAGTTTTATAATCTTTTCACAATTCCTTTCCAGGATTTTCTAATATTACCTTAAATTAAAAAACAATTTAAACATAAGAATCTTACAAATTTCACATTTGTAATAAGTGAATCTATAACACAGAAGCAAGCAATTCAGCTAAAAAGGTCTTTTCTGGCATTTACGCAAAACTCTCATATTCCTCTTCATTTAGTCACAAAACACACCCTCCTATACTCCCTGATGTATTTCCCCTTACATCCAACTGTTATTTGCCACATCTGCTGGGGATATATTTTACATATTTTCACCATTTGTTTGTGTGAAGAATTTTTCTTGAATTCCTAATATATATCCTTTCAATTTTGGCATTATTCTTGCTGATCTTTGTTTTTCACCACATTCAAATTCTACTACACCTCTTTTATCATAGTTCAAAAAATCACACAACATCAGGTTATAGTCCAATAGCTTTATTTGGAAGCACTAGCTTTCAAGGTGCTGCCCTTTCATCGTGTCTTTTATCAAATATAAACCAGTCCTATTCATGGACTTAAGAATAGTTTGACCAAGTTTCTATGTAAATTTAATAGCACTTTTCTGCTTTTCAATTGTCTAGAAACGAATTCTGCGTTTTATTTGTTTTATTTCAAATGTCCTTGTAATTTGCTTCAATACTTTTGTGATGTGTGAATTTGTACTTTCGATCGTTTTGTTCATTTATCCATTTAGTTTCATATTATCC
Source organism: Chiloscyllium plagiosum (assembly GCF_037043375.1). Lineage (NCBI taxonomy): Eukaryota > Metazoa > Chordata > Chondrichthyes > Orectolobiformes > Hemiscylliidae > Chiloscyllium > Chiloscyllium plagiosum. The sequence goes on along the minus strand of NW_028270142.1, from coordinate 100,467,308 downwards.
AAGCAGTTTGTGGCCTCCATATTCTTCTCAGAAAAATGCAGCATCTATACTAATCTAAATTGAAATTCATCTTTCATTTCACCAAGTTTATTATTGTCTTATACTTCATTGCATTCTTTCTTTGTATAAAGAAACAACTTCAATATGATGTCTTCCACAGATTTTGAAATTATATTTGCAATTCCTCAGTCACAATATTGGTCCCCAATCCTGTGGAATGTCATTTTCTAATTTTTGCCAGTCCAAATAATTACCTTTAATCCCTACTTCCAATTTTGTTTTAGAGCCAGTCTAAAAATCATTCTGTAACCTGTCCATGGATCCCCCCAACCTTAGTTGTGAGTTTAAATCCAGCTTATTCAGTTGTTTAGTACTGATACTGTATCATTTCACCTTGTCTTAAATAATATGTTTTATTAGCTAAGAAAATAACACTATCTTTATCAGATGTACAGGAGTGTAGGACTGATTGAATCAACCGCTTTATTTACTCCATGCTCAGCCATTGACTTAAATAGATAAGAAAATGGTGTGCAGTAAAATGATGAATTACGATTTGATATCACGATTGATGAAGACTAATTTCATCCATTCTGAAAAAGATGTGACATGAATGTGAATCACAGACTTTTTAAGCGCAGAGGGAGGCTATTCAGCCCATCATATTTGATGTTTTACCTTTGTGCTCATCTCCTGCCTTTTTCTATAGTCCTGCAAATTGTTTCTGTTTAAATAATCATCCAATGCCCTCTTGGATGGTTCAGTTGAACCTACTTTAAATACACTTGCAGGCAATGCATTCTACACTCTAGCAACTCACTGAGTGAAGAGGTTTGTTCTCACCTTAGCTTTTTTTTTCAAAATGCTTTAGTGGGGGCAGGGACGGGGCCATTTAGAAACATTTGAAAGCATTTAGGAACCTCCGGACAAGACACCTCACCCAAAGCAAGTTTAGTGAATTTTAGGAAACCACCGATAGACTGAATTCTGAGCCATTAAATGGCCTGTATAAGTTCTTTGATCTATTTTCACTAAGATTTGCAGACTGCAGAGCTGGATGCATGAATTATTTTTGATTACCATTGAACTGACAGAGAAAGTGCTGGAGAAGATATGAAAAGAGCATTATCAAAGCTGTGCTCTGATGCTTATTATTTTGATGACAGAAGAAAGATTAATATAAACAAAATTACTCAGACTCTATGGGGAAAATGATGTTGACAAAGACATTTTGCATGTTTGTAAGGTTCATATAGCTGCTTTTCACTTTTTTTGTGATCTAGAGAAGCTCATTTTTTATTGACATATTAGCTGTAAAATGAGGAAAAATCTGCTGCATTTCATTTCACAATGTAAATTTTGAGAGGCCCCATGTTGCAAAGTTTACCCTTAGTTTATTTCCGGGAAAAACTCTATCGATCTGTTTCAGAACGTTACATGCACTGGTTCACCTACTTATTGCTTTCTAAAAATAATACATTCATACATCATACAATACCAAACTATGCTAACTTGTAGGTATGTATGAAATTAATACAAAATTGCTTTGTTTTTGTAAACTTTGAACTCCTCAAAGTATGATTCTGGAACAGATAGTAGCACAGATTATGGGTTGGAAAAGGTTCACTTTACATACTTCGATAAGCTGCAATAAAATTCAATTATATAAGACTTTGCAGTCATATATTCTCTGGTGGTTATTTCTTCCTTTTAATATGCAACTCTTTGATGACACAATCTGAAAATCTAATGGCAGTTTTCACAAGTGCCTGAGTATATCCAATTCAACAACACTACCATCTCCAAAGCCATTGACATTCTACTGATTGCCTGTTCCAGTTGGATAAACCTTGTTTCCTCCACTTTATTGTTAGCAGGGATTAATTTAGACAAGACTGGTAGTGGAGCAAGTATCACTCATATCAAGATCTATGACTGTTCCCAAAAGAGATTTGGTGGTCTACACATTACTTCTGTATCTATAATATACTTGAAAATGAAATATTTTGTTTTAAATGTGTACAATTTCATCATATCTTTATCACTTTATGTTCAATCTTGAGGATTTATACCAATGTTAATTTTTTGCCCAAAATGTGTGACAGAGTACTTACGTCTAAACTCTTCAACTTGGCAAGAATCTTTGTCATTGGTTCAGAAGAAACAAAAAGAAATAAACAGCTTATGAACAACCAAAATCAGCAAAGATTGAATTGAATTTAAAATCATATGATCAGTAATAATGTTAAGTTAGAATATATATTGATGTTTCAAGGAATTGCATTTAAGTAGATTAAATACAATATCAATATTACTGCTGGAATTGCATATTTAGTATCTTAATGAACAACAGCAGTACTCTGCTCAATTTGTGGTAAGGTCTAATTTTTTAATTTTTTCTTTGTTATATGATGTGGATGTGGTGAGCTGGGCCATCATTTATTGCCTGTCCTTAATTGCCCTGCAGAAGGCAATGATGAGCTGCCTTCTTGAATTGCTGCAGCCCTTAGGGTGTAGGTATACTTACAGTACTGCTAGAAAGGGAGTTTCATGATTTTGCCCCATTGAAGGAGCGGCTATGCATTTCCAAGTCAGTATGATGAGTGGCTTGGAGACGATGGTGTTCCCATATATTGCTGACCTTGTCCTTTCAGGTGGAAGACGTCACGGGTTTGTAAGGTGCTTCTAAGGAATCTTGGTGAGTTGTTGCAGTGCGACTTGTAGATAGTTCACATAGCTTTGGTGATAAACAGAGTGAATATTAAATTTTGTGGATGGAGTGCCAGTTTTGGATGGTGTTGAACTTCTTGACTGTTGTTGGAATTTCACTCATCCAGGCAAGTGGAGAAAGGAAGATTTCATGAAGTATAGAAGAAATGTTTAATGTTCATCAAACTGAACTGTATTATATGTTGTTTAGGTAAGGCATTACGAACCTTCGGCCCCTCCACTGTCCTACATCACCTATTGCATACCTAATAATGAACCTTTATTGATCAAAAATACATGGAAAATAATAATATTTCCTTCCTATTGACTACAATTTTCAGTTGATAATATTTGAGGCAATGCATATTGAAAGCTATTAAAGAATAGGCCAAAACCAGGAAATTGGCAGAAGTTAGCAAGCAATGAAGTCTGATAAAGGAATTCAAAATTGATACTTAAAGTCTTACATCTGCGAGTAGCATGCTTTAACCTTTCCTGTTGGACACAGTATTCACAATGTAAATCATACGCTCAACATCAATTCCTTTAATATAAATCATCATGCAACAACCTGTCAACTCAAACAATACAGCATCCTTTGGCCAAGTAACTTGGGAATTCTGAAGTTAGATGTTTGTACAAAGACAGAAAACAGCGAGATAATAGAATTAATGTCAACATATCTGGTCATTGAGATAGACAAAACAATTTAGACTTTGATAATTTATCTTGTTTATCTGTGGTTGAATATCTGTAACCTGAAGAAAACCCTGCAAATTTCTTAATGCAACATTTTGTTTTTATAAATTTGACTTAATTTAAATTTTCTGAAAACATTTTAGGAAATTCATTTTTGGAAACTTTAATTTTTTTTAAGCTTAAAATGTTCGATTCAAATAATGACGGAAAGCTGGGACTGGGCGAAATGGCAAGGTATGTCACTTTCAGTCCAAATTTATTGTTTAAAGCAATAGTATTATTGAAATAGTAAAAACATAACTACTTATATGCAAAATTCATTTTTGAATAGGTTACTTCCTGACAAAGAAAATTTTCTTCTTAAATTTCAGGTAGGTAATTTCTTTGGAATAAGCATATTGATATGTAAAAGAAATGCATTTGGGGATAAACGAAGTACAGTAACTTGAGCAACTGTGATGATTAGAAACACCATACTACAATTTAAATAGAAAGATGTGTATACTCGCAATTTCACAAATGGCACATAATGCTATCAATATAAAACATGGTATGCTCAAATTATAAAATATGCAACTCTGCCATTTATTTGGATCACATTTTTTGTCATAGTGGAATTAGCTATTATTTTGTGCTGGCTGGAAGCCTGTACTTTCCAACTCCAGGATGGCAGCAGTTTGCTGATTTTTATGTTTTCTTAAGATGCACTTTCAAAGTATGTTGCACTGTGGCACAGCAGAACCAGTATCAGCCTTTTGCGTCTCATCAGGCAAATGCCAAATTCCCACTCTGGGCAACAATTGTTCACAAATTTTTTAACTGTTTTGATCACTTAAAACTATCTCTGTAGATGTTTTCATCTTATAACAGATACTTATTTAAACTGCAGCAAGCAAGAAGGATCATTCATACTGTACATGTTTACAGATTTACAAATATTATAACAATTGATTGCAATTTACAGAAACACCATTCACTTCAACATTCTGTTATTTGATTTCTTTTTAATTTTTCAGGGGGTGAATATGACTTCAACGGAATTTAATGATATTTTTGACTATTATGATCAGGTAAGTTTACTAACATCTAATATTTAACCTTTAATTAACTAAATATATCATCAGGAATATGTTACTATAAGAAAAACAGTTTCATTATTTTAAAGAAGTAACATTGCCATCTTGGGTATGAATAGAGCTCAAGAGAACCAAATATCATTTAGTTATAAAACAATAATGTGTTACAATTAAATATTTTCTAATGTGAAAATAGTATCAGATGTAGAAAAAAGTGTTCAACTATACATTCCAGAGGGGGCTATCTCCTCCCTCAAGGAAAGCTGGAATTGCAATGGAGAATGATAGAAACTTTGGTCAGCAAAGTGCAATCATTGATATAATTTCCCTTTCCCACTCAGTGCAATAGTTGCTAATTAAACTTATTACCAGTAATTGATGTTTGAGGTGCCACTGCATGGAAGATGTCATTAGTGACAGAAAGACTGACTTTGCAAAATAGGGGAAGATGGCCTTGTAGAAGCTTCTCCTGCCTATAAGTTGGGCGAAGCACTTTGTTGCTTATGTCTTATCTGAGGCTCAGCATTTCAGTGGAAGTCTACCACTGTATTCACCATGTTTCTGACTGATTAGTCCTGCTGCGTACTTGATTTCAGCCTCTACACTTGACAGACTATATAACTCACTGATGTATACGGAATGGAACTCCCAAACCAGGACAATAGTTTAGGGTTGGAGTGACTCTGGATGAGTGGAAGAAAGTTCCTTTCTGTGACAAAGTTAAAAATCACACAACAACAGGTTATAGTCCAACAGGTTTATTTGGAAGCACTAGCTTTCAGAGCACCGCTCCTTCCCCAGGTAGTTCCTGATGCTTCAACCACCTGATGAAGGAATGGTGCTCCAAAAGCTAGTGCTTCCAAATAAACCTGTTGGACTGTAAACTGGTGCTGTGTGATTTTTAACTTTGTCCACCCTAGTCTGACACCAGCACCTCTAAGCCAATCTGTGACATTATACTTTAACAGAGACAGTCACTCTCCAGAGTGTCTCAAAAGTTAACAAATAAATTATTGGATAAATAATCCCATCAATAGCTAAGATTAAAACAATTAACAATTAATTTTGGCTAAGCATGTACTGTGCAACATCATAGCAGGATCACTTATTTTGCAACCTAGTGATTAGATGTTGAATTTTCAGTGCTGAAGTGATAATCATGTTCACTAGCCTGATTATCATCAGTTTGATGACAATTATCAGTCAGGAAGTTTGAAATGAAAAGCTTCAAAAGTTCTGAAGCATCTTTCAACCTGAAACACTAGCACTAACAGGTGCTGCCAGAGCTGTTGAGTTTCTCCAGCATTTTATGCTTTTATTTCTAATGACCATCATCCACAGTATTTTACTTTTAAGAGGGTATCAAGGGGCATTACTGATCACAAGTAAAGGTCTTGGTACCCTCTCAGTAATGGAGAAGCAGTACAATTCAGACAATGACAATTTGGAAGAGGAATTGATTTGGTGACTATAGACTAGATTTTATCAGCCCCTCGGGAACAGATTATGAGGTCAGAGAGCTGGAAAGGTGGCAGGGAAACATGCCTGAAATCTTCCCACTGCCACGACATTTTGCCTGCAGGGGGTATGACAGCAGATGAGCTGCGAACTTATAGTCAATTGATCTACTTAAGTGGCCAGTTGAGAGCCTCTTCCCAACTCAGCGGACATTTTGCCAGTGTCTGAAGGGTTCAGCATCACATGAAGAGACTGCCTAGCGATTCTTCAGCAGACCCATGGTTACCCAGCAGTGGACAGTGGCAGTTCCTGGTCACCAATATTTAAACAAAAAGGGAGATTCTGGCAGCTGCCACTCAACTTACTGTTATTTGTAAACTGTGTCTTCCAGCCTCCTGCTTGTCTACCTTGGATTCTAGCATCTGCAGTTTTTTTGTCTCTCAACATGATCTTATTGATTGGCGGAGTAGACTAAGGAAGCCAAATTACCTACTTCTGCACCTATCTTCATATAATGGTTCAGCTGAGCTATTCAAAGAAGAATTAGATGTTTATCAGCAAAGGAAGACCATGCAGGAGAACGGCACAAAGTGCATCCTCATTTGAAAAGCTGGTGTACATATGATAGGGCCAAATGATCTCCTTTTTGCACTACAACTTGTTACACTGTTATAAACATAATGATGGACTTCAGCCAATAACTATAAAATTTGCAGTTAACACTAAATTTGAAAATATAGTGAGGACATAGGCTACTGCAACAGCAGATATTTGGCAGATGCAATTCAATATAGAAAACAGTGTGGTACATTTTGGAAGGAACAATGTGTGCACTACTTGCAAGATGGTACGATTTTAAAGGAGATGCAAGTAGGCCTACGGATGCTTGTGCTCCATCCTCTGAGTGTGGCAGGACAGCTTGATGAAAGACATGCAATATTGCCTTTATATACAGAGGTAAGTACAAAAAGTCAGGAAGCTGTTCTAAATCTGTACAAATTACCAGCTGCACTCCAGCTGGAGTACTGTAGCCAATTTTAGGTACATACTTTGACAGGCTCAAAGGTTGTGGAGATTGTAAATATAGGCAGTCACCTATATTTACATTATGAACATCTGACTTATGAACATATACTTACAACTGAGACCCCATGCAAAGGTTTATTAAATATCCACTTAGAAAACCCGACATGCTAACACTGGTTCATAGTTACAAATGGCTTTTTATCCTATTTCATTTTATATCATGTTCCAACTTGCATATAATTGACTTATGATTGTACTCAAGAATAGAACGCATTCATAACCTGTGGGCAGCCTGTAAAAGATTTATGAGAATGGTTCCTGGGATGAGAGATATGAGTAGACTGCAGGGGCTGTGGTTGTTTTCAGAGAGCAGTCTTATTTGTGTAGAGTTAAAAATCACACAATATTAGGTCATAGTCCAACAGTTTTGGAAGTACTTCCAACTAAACCAGTTGGACTATGACCTGGTGTTTCTGTGATTTTACCTTTATCCATACTAGTCATTATTTGTATAGGTGACTGACTGTGTGGAGTTTGCACATTCTCCCCGTGTCTGCTGGGTTTCCTTCGGGTGCTGTGGTTTCCTCCCACAGTCCAAAGATGTGCAGGTCAGGTGAATTAGCCATACTAAATTGCCCATAGTGTTAGATGCATTAGTCAGGGATTAAATATAGTGTAGGGGAAAGGGTCTGGGTGGGTTACTCTTTGGAGGATTGGTGTGGACTTGTTGGGCTGAAGGGCCTGTTTCCATACTATAGGGAATCTAACGTACAGGCCTCCTTGGTTAGATAGCTTTCATTAACCTGCTGAGATATCTCACATTACGCATCCAGGACAGGAGACACTTAAAACTTGACCATCTGACCAAGATAGGGAACCTACTATTGCAGCCAATGTGGGCTTAGAGCAGAGAAGATTAATAAGGAGATTTGAAATAAGCAGAGAATGAGCAAATAAAGTGAAAAATCACACAACACCAGGTTATAGTCCAACAGGTTTAAGTGGTCATCAACCACCTGATAAAGGAGCAGCGCTCCGAAAGCTAGTGCTTCCAATTAAACCTGTTGGACTATAACTTGGTGTTGTGTTATAATTGTGTTATTTTTAACTTTATACACCCCAGTCCAACATCCACATCTCCAAATTACAAATAAAGATAAACTGTTTCCACTGGTTCACAGTTGATAACCAGGGAACATGGATTTAAGGTGATTGACAAAAGAATCATAAGCGATGCAAGAAGATAAATTTTCATGCAAGTAGTCAGGATTTGAAACATGCTGCTTACTGGGATGATGTTTCCTAACTCAGTAGTAGCCTTCAAAAGATAATTGGATAAATATTTGAACAATGAAAAAGATTTAGAGATATGCGGAAAAAAGCAGGAATGGAAGTAATAAGATTTTTTTTTTAAAGAACCAATTCTGTCCCAATGGTTTGAACTGCATCCTTCTGCATGTACAGTAATTTTTACTTGTGTGGCATCTTTAATACAACATCCCAAAGCATTTCAAAAGATTATGTAGAGCTTTGCTTTATAAAGAAAATTCCAATATACCGTTGCAGCACCAAAATCCTAGGATATAAATAATATTGTTAATGGGAAAGTATTTTACATTCTACTTGCAGTACTCCATATCAGACACTAAATGCTGCAAATATATTTATAAACTCTGTCTTGTGTCACTTTTATACTGTAACAACAGTGGTTGCTTCCCTTCTATTTTTGAATGGTGGGGGAGTCACAGTTTCATGATAATGGGTTGGCTATTTAGGATTGAGGAGAATCTTTGAATTCTGCACACAGAAGGCTGTAGATGTTCAGACATTGTGCTCAGACTGAGATCGAATTTGGGCACTAAGGGAATCAATGTATTTGGGGATAGGACAAAAATGAGGTAGAAAATCAGCTATGTTTTTATACATTGGGAGAGCAGGCTTAAAGAGCCACATGGTCCACTCCTCTAAATTCAGTTTGAAAATAATGCAGCTTGAAAAACATACAAGTATACAAGGACGTGCAGCGAATCAAATCCATTGGGACATTTGGGATGAGGTAGCTTCACATGATATGATTTTACTACTGGCTGAACAGACCAATCTGTAAGTTGACCTGCCACAAGTACTCCAGAGAAGGTATATTCCCCTTAAGGTAAAAGGAAAGGTCGATAGTTATAGGGAATGCTGGATGACTAAAGAAATTGAGGGTTTGGTTAAGAAAAAGAAGGAAGCATACGTAAGGTATAGACAGGATAGATCGAGTGAATCCTTGGAAGAGTATAAAGGCAGTAGGGGTATACTTAAGAGGAAAATCAGGAGGGCAAAAAGGGGACATGAGATAGCTTTGGCAAATAGAATTGAGGATCCAAAGGGTTTTTAAAAATACATTAAGAACAAAAGGGTAACTAGGGAGAGAATAGGCCCCTCAAAGATCAGCAAGGCGGCAGCAAGGCAGCCTTTGTGTGGAGCCGCAGAAAATGGAGGAGATACTAAGTGAGTATTTTGCATCAGTATTTACTATGGAAAAGGACGTGGAAGATACAGAATGTCGAGAAATAGTTAGTGACATCTTGAAAAATGTCCATATTACAGAGAACGAAGTGCTGGATGTCTTGAAACACATAAAAGTGGATAAATCCCCAGAACCTGATCAGGTGTACCTTAGAACTCTGTGGGAAGCTAGGGAAATGATCGCTGGGTCTCTTAATGAAATATTTGTATCATTGATAGTCACAGGTGAAGTGCCAGAAAACTGGAGGTTGGTTAAAGTGGTGCCACTGTTTAAGAAAGGTGGTAAGGACAAGCCAGGGAACTATAGACCAGTGAACCTGGTGGTGGGCAAGTTGTTGGAGGGAACCCTGAGGGACAGGATGTACATGTATATGGAAAGGCAAGGACTGATTAGGGATAGTCAAAATGGCTTTGTGTGTGGGAAATCATGTCTCACAAACTTGATTGAGTCTTTTGAAGAAGTAACAAAGAGGATTGATGAGGGCAGAGCGGTAGATGTGATCTATATGGACTTCAGTTCGACAAGGTTCCCCATGAGAGACTGGTTAGCAAAATTAGATCTCATGGAATACAGGGAGAACAAGCCATTTGGATACAGAACTGGCTTAAAGGTAGAAGATGGAGGGTAGTGGTTGAGGCCTGTGACCAATGGAGTGCCACAAGGATCGGTGCTGAGTCCACTACTTTTCATCATTTATATAAATGATTTGGATGTGAGCATAAGAGATAGAGTCAGTAAGTTTGCAGATGACACCAAAATTGGAGGTGTAGTGGACAGCGAAGAAAGTTAGCTCAGATTTCAACGAGATCTTGATCAGATGGGCCAATGGGCTGAGAAGTGGCAGATTGAGTTTAATTCAGATAAATGCGAGGTCCTCGGGAGTGTTGCTAAACAAAGAGACCTTAGAGTGCAGGTTCATAGCTCCTTGTATGCGGAATCACGGTTAGATAGGATAGTGAAGAAGGTGTTTGGTATGCTTTCCTTTATTGGTCAGAGTATTGAGTAGTGGAGTTGGGAGGTCATGTTGCAGCTGTAAGGACATTGGTTAGGCCACTGTTAGAATATTGCTTGCAATTCTGGTCTCCTTCCTATCAGGAAGATGTTGTGAAACTTGAAAGACTTCAGAAAAGATGTACAAGGATGTTGCCAGGATTGGAGGACTTGTGCTATAGCGAGAGCTGAACAGGCTGGGTCTGTTTTCCGTGGAGCGCCAAAGGTTGAGTGGTGACCTTATAGATGTTTACAAAATCACGAGGGGCATGGATAGGATAAATAGACAAAGTCTTTTCCCTGTGGTGGCGGAGTTCAGAACGAGAGGGCATAGGTTTAGGGTGGGATGGGAAAGATATAAAAAAGACCTAAGGAGCAACTTTTTCACGCAGAGGGTGGTACGTGTATGGAATAAGCTGCCAGAGAAAGTGGTGTTGCTAGTACAATTGCAACATTTAAAAGCCATTTGGATGGGTATATGAATAGGAAGGGTTTGGAGGCATATGGGCTGGGTGTTGGCAGGTGGGACTAGATTGGGTTGGGATATCTGGTCAGCATGGAAGGGTTGGACTGAAGGGTCTCTTTCCGTGCAGTACATCTCTATGATTCTATAAGTACTTAATGTGAAGTGGTTATTAGATGACATTATGGATTGTTGTTTTTGGTGTCAGTGTCTATCACCAAGCCACTGATCATCACGACACACTGCTCCATCGCCATTTCCTTCTGTGATTTGCTAATATCTCCCAGGTGTGAAGATCAGAGGCATTCATGCCATACCTACAAGGATCCTTGGATGTACCTTTGATCTTCTGTTTTCAGCTAGTTGCAGAAAGTTTTTTAGTATCCATAGCCCACTTTATGAAAGTATCCAAATCAGTGAAGTTGTCTTTACTCAGGCAATTTGTCTTTGAAGACAGTTGAATTCATTAAATTATCTCATGGAAAGACAATATTAAGTTATTTTAAATACAGCATATAAACATTTTATTTATATATTGGATATAGAAAATAACCTGCTTGTGGTGAAAAATACACTGAATTGGATTCACTTTGTTTTTCACTTCTTAAATACAGCAGCTTGCAGAGTGTTAATCAGGAAGCCAGCTTTGAACTTAAATAACATAAGCAAGAGGAAGTTTCTATTATTAATGGTGGATTTTTAAAATATTAAATAAACTTCCATGTCCTAGCACTATTGTAAGTGCATCAAGATGCAGAAAATGCCTGCATAATAAGCTACTCTTCACAACAAATTTGACTTTACTATAAAACATAATTTACTATGCAAAGTCAAATCAGAAAATATTGGAAATAGGCAGATCTGGCAGTATCTCAGGAGAGAGAAACAGCTTTAATATTAGGGGTCTGAGAATTCTGATGAGTGGGTCACAGGTTTTCCCAGTATCTGAAAGATTTGGTGAGAAAGTTGGAAAAATATAGTGAAAATGAAAAAGAAATTAGATTCTTGACATCAAGGAAAAACATCTTCGATTTTCCTCTTAACGTTTCAATGGCACAATGAGAATCTCACGAGAGTTCTGTTTATAACCTTTAACATCTCATTATTAGCCAATCTCACTTGAATGTAGGTTTCTAGTTTCCCAAGTACCAGTGAGAAACTAAATGGTATCAATTTCTGACTTCAATGTCAGAGCTGTTACCCTGGAAACTGCAGCTGGTCAGCATTCGCCAGCATCCCAGGGAATGCATCATGGGCAGTGACCAGCTGCACCTAAAGTTTCAGCTTCATCACAGTTTCATAGCACATCTCCAGATAACTTATAATATAACTTAACTCTTCACTATTTTGGAGATCATTGATACCTTAAATTGTTATGCTGTTGCTGGGCCACTTGGTACACAGGGACAGGCACCCATCTCATACATTGAAACAGGGTGCATCTCAGAGTGCTTTCTGAGTGCTCATTCACTTTACACTTACTATGACACTCAGCTTCTCTGTATTGTCATTTGTACATTGATCTTATTTTGAATGAAGTAGCACAGTTGTTGTATATTGTCTTGCCTTATAGTGCAGAAACCAAGTCATGGCCTCCATTAGTGAATAGTCAAGGTGGTGGACATGTTGCTATACAGCTATTAAAGTCATAGCTACAGCAAATGCTTGCAGCTTATGTGGCAAACACATTGCATATCCCCTTCAACCAATGACCATGTATGAAATGCTAAGGGGAGCAGTCCTTAGTTCAGTGAAGGGGGCCTGTCATCTGTCAGGGGTTGCTACAATAGTCAGTCAAGGGCATCACTTGATCTCAGTCAGAGGATTGTCCATGGTGACTTAGTTTCTTGCTGAGATTAGTCCTAGGATGCATGTCCTTATAGACTGAGGGTTGAGTCCAACCAATTTACAAAGATATTAGTAAAGGGCCTGGGCCATCATCAGCGTGGAGTGTCCTCTCAAGTCAGTCAATCTGTGGGATGGGCAATCAATCCATCCAGGGTGTTTGTGCACTGAAGGTCAAAGCTGGTTATCAGGGGGCAGACCTGTGTAAGGAACCATGAGGACATCAAATAGGGGTTGGAGCCAGTATGCTGAGACACAGAAAGAAGCAAATCTAGATACAAGAGTGGGAACAGATAATAGCACGGGAGGGCACTGCGTACTACAGAAGGGAGTCCTTGGTAGTCACTGCCATCCAAGCCTCTTGGGGAGGGGATGCAACAGATAGCAATTTTGATAGTGAGTTTGTGTGACCGATCTCCGTGTAAAGGGAAAATTAGAGATACTAACATTTAAATAAAAGAGTTGGGTATGAACATCAGGAGACTCCATGCTAAGGAGTTAACATAGACTACTATGCAGAACAGAACATGGAGATGGGGGAAAGGCAACCTAAAATCTCAATATCGAGTACAATCTGGAACCTTCTATTGTCAACCAAACAACATAAACATGGCTGCCAGCACACACACAGGAGGCAGAGTTTGTTTGTTTTGTTTTGTCTGTGGGTTCCACTTTATTTTTACAAGGTTGCTAATAGTGAACACCATAGGGCCCTTTTCTGCATGGACTCGGGAATGTATCTGATCTCTGCAGTGACCTGGTGTACTTCTTCCTTGGTAAAAACAATGACTGCAGATGCTGGAAACCAGATTCTGGATTAGAGTGGGGCTGGAAAAGCACAGCAGTTCAGACAGCATCCGAGGAACAGGAAAAATCGATGTTTCGGGCAAAAGCCCTTCATCAGGAATACAGGCAGTGCCTGAAGGGTGGAGAGACAAATGTCCACACTTCAGGCTCTCTGCCTGTATTCCTGATGAAGGGCTTTTGCCCGAAACATCGATTTTCCTGCTCCTCGGATGCTGTCTGAACTGCTGTGCTTTTCCAGTACTTCTTCCTTGGCCAGCTGCTCAGATATGCTCACCAAAACATTTCCAAATTAAATCAAGCTAAAGTAGGCACCACGATGGAAAGTATGTAACGATGACATGGAGTCAGTAGCGGGAGGAGGTTACAGCAAAAAGCCTGGCCCGTGGACCGTTTGAGGCTTTTTTTTTCAAGTGAAGTTGTCGTCCTCTTGAGGGCAGACGGTGCCTTGTAAAAGAAGGGAGGGAACAAGCTGTGAGAGAGATAGCAGAGAGGATGGTGGAACTTACCCTTGCAGACCCTAAAAAGTGATTAACTGGCTATAACATTGCTCTACCTGCCTCCAGACCAATTAGAAAATGAAATTCAATCTGGATAAGTGTGAGGTGGTGTACTTAGGCAGGACAAGCAATGAAAGAAAATACATGAACAGCATGACCCTGGGAAGCACTGAGGATCAGAAGGACCTTTGTGTGCATATCCACCAGTTCATTAAGGTAGCAAGTTAGGGAGATAATCTTCGAGGAGAAAGTGAGGTCTGCAGATGCTGGAGATCAAAGTTGAAACTTTATTGCTGGAACAGCACAGCAGGTCAGGCAGCATCCAGGGAACAGGAGATTCGACGTTTCGGGCACAGGCCCTTCTTCAGGAATGAGCAGAGAGTGTTCAGCAGGAGAAGATAAAAGGTAGGGAGGAGGGACTTGGAGGAGGGGCGTTGGAAATGTGATAGGTGGAAAGAGGTCAAGGTGAGGGTGATAGGTCGGAGTAGGATGGAGGCGGAGAGGTCAAGAAGAAGACTGCAGGTCAGGAAGGCGGTGCCGGGCTGGAGGGATCCAGCTGAGACAAGGTGGGGGGAGGGGGGATGAAGAAACTGGTGAAGTCCAAGTTCATCCCCTGCGGTTGGAGGGTTCCCAGTCGGAAGATAAGACGCTCCTCCTCCGACCGTCGCGTTGTTGTGGTTTGGCGGTGGATGAGTCCAATGACCTGCATATCCTCGGTGGAGTGGGAGGGGGAGTTGAAATGCTGTGCTACAGGTTGGTTGGGTTGGTTCGTCCGGGTGGCCCAGAGGTGCTCTCTGAATCGCTCCGCAAGTAGGCGGCCTGTCTCCCCAATATAGAGGAGGCCACACCGGCTGCAGGTGAATCTGTGGCGGATATGGAAGTTTCCTTTGGGGCCTTGGAGAGAAGTGAGGGGGGAGGTGTGAGCGCAAGTGTTGCACCTCCTGCGGTTGCAAGGGAAGGTGCCGGGAGTGGAGGTTGGGTCGGTGGGGGGTGTGGATCTGACAAGGGAGTCGCGGAGGGAGTGGTCTCTACGGAAAGCTGATAGGGGAGGGGAGGGAAATATATCCTTGGTGCTGGGGTCTGTTTGGAGGTGGCGGAAGTGACGGCGGATGATGCGCTGTACATGGAGATTGGTGGGGTGGTAGGTGAGGACCAGTGGGGTTCTGTCCTGGTGGCGGTTGGAGGGGCGGGGCTCAAGGGCGGAGGAGCGGGAAGTGGAGGAGATGCAGTGGAGGGCACTTTTGAACTGGTCCTCCTGGGAGCAGATGCGGCGGAGACGAAGGAATTGGGAGAATGGGATGACGTTTTTACAGGGGGCAGGATGGGAGGAGGTGTAGTCCAGGTAGCTGTGGGAGTCGGTTGGTTTGTAGTAGATGTCCGTGTTGATTCGGTCGCCTGAGATAGAAACAGAAAGGTCTAGGAAGGGGAGGGAGGAGTCCGAGACTGTCCAGGTGAATTTGAGGTTGGGGTGGAAGGTGTTAGTGTAGTGGATGAACTGTTCAACCTCCTCGTGGGAGCACGAGGTAGCGCCGATACAGTCATCAATGTAGCGAAAGAAAAGATGGGGGGTGGGGCCAGTGTAGTTGCGGAAGATGGATTGTTCCACATACCCTACGAAGAGGCAGGCATAGCTGGTGCCCATGCGGGTGCCCATGGCTACTCCTTTTGTTTGGAGAAAGTGGGAGGATTGGAAAGAAAAGTTGTTCAGGGTGAGGACCAGTTCGGTCAGTCGAAGGAGGGTGTCAGTGGAAGGGTACTGGGTGGTACGGCGGGAAAGGAAGAAGCGGAGTGCTTTGAGTCCTTCGTGATGGGGGATGGAGGTGTACAGGGACTGGATGTCCATGGTGAAGAGGAGGCGTTGGGGACCGGGGAAGCGGAAATCCTGGAGGACAATCCTGGAGACAATTCCTTCGTCTCCGCCGCATCTGCTCCCAGGAGGACCAGTTCAAAATACGTACAACACAGATGGCCTCCTTCTTCAAGGACCGCAATTTCCCCCCCGACGTGGTCGACGGTGCCCTCCACCGCATCTCCTCCACTTCCCGCTCCTCCGCCCTTGAGCCCCGCCCCTCCAACCGCCACCAGGACAGAACCCCACTGGTCCTCACCTACCACCCCACCAATCTCCATGTACAGCGCATCATCCACCGTCACTTCCGCCACCTCCAAACAGACCCCAGCACCAAGGATATATTTCCCTCCCCTCCCCTATCAGCTTTCCGTAGAGACCACTCCCTCCGCGACTCCCTTGTCAGATCCACACCCCCCACCGACCCAACCTCCACTCCCGGCACCTTCCCTTGCAACCGCAGGAGGTGCAACACTTGCGCCCACACCTCCCCCCTCACTTCTCTCCAAGGCCCCAAAGGAAACTTCCATATCCGCCACAGATTCACCTGCACCTCCACCCACATCATCTACTGCATCCGCTGCAGCCGGTGTGGCCTCCTCTATATTGGGGAGACAGGCCGCCTACTTGCGGAGCGATTCAGAGAGAACCTCTGGGCCACCCGGACGAACCAACCCAACCACCCTGTAGCACAGCATTTCAACTCCCCCTCCCACTCCACCGAGGATATGCAGGTCATTGGACTCATCCACCGCCAAACCACAACAACCCGACGGTCGGAGGAGGAGCGTCTTATCTTCCGACTGGGAACCCTCCAACCGCAGGGGATGAACTTGGACTTCACCAGTTTCTTCATCCCCCCTCCCCCCACCTTGTCTCAGCCGGATCCCTCCAGCCCGGCACCGCCTTCCTGACCTGCAGTCTTCTTCTTGACCTCTCCGCCTCCATCCTACTTCGACCTATCACCCTCACCTTGACCTCTTTCCACCTATCACATTTCCAACGCCCCTCCTCCAAGTCCCTCCTCCCTACCTTTTATCTTCTCCTGCTGAACACTCTCTGCTAATTCCTGAAGAAGGGCCTGTGCCCGAAACGTCGAATCTCCTGTTCCCTGGATGCTGCCTGACCTGCTGTGCTGTTCCAGCAATAAAGTTTCAAGTTAGGGAGATAAAGCAGTTAAGACGGTATGAGATATTTGCTTTTATTAACTGAGGCATAGAGTTTAAGAGTAAGGTGGTGATGCTGGAAATGTATAAAAAAGTTAGTTAGCCCACAGTTAGTGTATTGTGTGTAGTTCCGGAATGCATATTATGGGAGAGATGTGATTACATTGGTCAGGGTATTAAGGACATATACTAGGATGTTGGCTGGACTGGAGAAGTTTTAGTTATGAAAAGAGATTGAATAAACAGGAGTTGTTTTCCTTAGAGCACAGGCAATTGAGGAGACATAGAAATATGAGTAGGCTATTCAGCCCCTCATGCCTGTTCTGCCATTCAATGAGATTATGGTTGATCTCTGGCTTAATTCCATATGCCTGTTTTTGGCCTATATTCCTAAATACTTTTGCTGAACAAAAATTATCCATCTTGAATTTAAAATTAACAACTGATCCAGCATCCACTGCAATTTCTGAAAGAGAGTTCCAAAAATCTATCACCCTTTGTGTGTCAAAGTGCTTCCTATCATTGATTCTGAATGGTCTGGTCCTAATTTTCAGGCTATATCCCTTAGTTCTCAATCTGCAACCAGTGTAAATCATTTATTTACCTTATTTTTTCCTGTTAACACCTTGAAGGCTTTGATCAGATCGCGCCTTAAATCTTCTAAATTCCAGAGAAAACAAGTCTAATTTGAAATGATCTCTCCTAATAATTTAACGGCTGAAGTCGAGGCTATCATTCTTGTAAACCTACAATAAACTCCCTTTTTAAGGTATGGTGTCCCCAAATCTATTCTTACTCTGTGAGGTCTAACCAGGTTTTTGTTTAACTGCAACTTAACTTCCGCATCCTTACACTCTCGTCTTCTAGATATAAAGACCAGCATTCATGGAATTTTAAAGGTTATGCATTTGAACCACAGTTCTCTTTGGGCGTCCACTGTACTTAACTTCATACAATGTAGAATATACAATGATGTATATTTTTTTCAATTCAAAACAGATAACGTTGCTCTTGCTTACATTGAACTCCATCGACCACAGTTTTACACATTCACCTAGATTTACAATATCCCTTTGTAATTTTATGCTGTCATCTACATTATCAGCAATGTATGACTGAGATTTATAAAATTATGAGCACAGACAAGATTGGCAGGAAGGAACTTTTCCTCTTGAAGGAATGAATGACCAAGAGGCATAGAGTTAAGGTAAGGGAAAGTCAGTTTAGAGGGGATGTGAGGAAATTTTTTCCAATTCAGTATGCTGGGAACTCACTGCCTATAAAGATGGTAGAGGAAAAAACACTCCTCACGTTTTAGTAGTACTTAGATGTAGACTTACAATGCCAAGATACATAAGGCTTTGGAATTAGAATAGTTAAGTCATTACTGTTGACCAGCACAGACTCAATGGGCCAAAAAGCCATTTTCCCTGCTGTAGATCTTTCTCACTATGATCATGGTCACCACACTGACATGGATAGTTACTTCAGACCAGAGAGACATCATTTGGTGTTGCGATCCCCTTCACTGGTCCTGAGGAAAGAGGATGGCCCATGTCTCCATTACGTATTCACCCATACCTTGCAGGTCCCTGTCTGTGAAGTCAGGTGCCAACTTCACCTCTCAGTCATGTCGTTTGGAATTGCAGAAAACCTGGTTTGAAATGGTGTGGCTTTTAGGATTTAAATATGGCCACCCTTGGCGTGAAAATTGGAAGGTCACAGCATCAGTGAATGTTTCTGCCTGAGGGACTAAGACTTCTGGAAGGTATCCCTCATTGAAACTCCCCAAAATTTACAAAACCAAAATTGGGGAGGGGGGGAGGCACGTTAAGGGTGTGTGTGTGCGCGCTTGTGCATGAGAGAGAGAGAGAGAGAGAGAGAAAGGTGGAGGAGCAGGAATTAGCCTCTTCCTCTCTTGACATACAGCATATTTCCAAAATTTTAGTTATTTGGGGTTCTTCTAATAAATGAAGACTTTTGAGATAAATCCACTTGGACAATCAAAGACCATTAAACTTAAGGATGTCTTCACTGCCATAACAAAATTCATTGCTTCATGCTTCTATATACTTTGCTTTTATTTAAATATGCATGATTTGAACCACAGTGTGGAAATGGTCAGCATACTCTGGCAGCTCCCTCCCTAAATCTGTCTCTTTCTAACTTTTCCTTCCTTTAAGGGAAATTTTCAAACGCAAACCTTTCAAACTTTGTCATTGACTATTCTACCATGGCAGAATTTAAATTCAGTTAATAAATCTGGAATTGAAAGTTAGTCTCAGTAAGGATGATCATGACTGTCATCAACTGTCAAATACCGATTTTTAAGGTTCTTTAGGGAATTAAATTTATCGTCCTTAACTGATCTGCCCTACATGTGACTCCAGACCACAGCAACGTAGTGCAGTCTTAACTGCTCTCTGGAATGCCCTGTCAAGCCACTTGATTCAAGATCACTTTGGGATGGGCAACAAGTGATTGCCACGTCAATAACTATTATGACATTTCTTCATGGCACAGGATTAAATTGAATTCAAGACACTCACAGGGCAGTGAAGACGGCTTCTGGCATACTGGCCTTCATCAGTTAGGACATCAAGTATAGAAGTTGAGAAGTTTTGTTGCAGTTAAACAGGACATTGATGAGGCCGCACTTGGAGTGGTGTGTTCATTTTTGGTCACCTTGATAGAGGAAGGATGTTATAAAACTGGAAAGAATGCAGAAGAAGTTTACAAGGATGTTGCCTGGACTCAATGATCTGAGTTATAGGAAGAGTTTGGACAAGCTAAAACTTTTTTGTTTATAGCATAGGAGACCGAGGGGGGACCTTATAGAGGTGTATAACTCCAAGAGTGGCATGGATAGGGTGAACACACTCAGTCTTTTTCCCAGGGTTGGGGAATCAACGACTGGAGGGCATCACTTTAACCTTAAAGAATAAAATGAAACCTGAGGGACAGCTCTTTTTTTTACACAGAGGACAGTATGCATATGGAATAAGCTGCCAGCAGAAGTAGTTGAAGCCAGTACATCATCATTTAAAAGGCATTTGGACAAATACATGGATAGGAAAGGTTTAGAAGGTTATGCACAAAGTGCAGGGAAGTGTGGTTAGTGTGAATGGACATTTTGGTTAGCATGGAACAGTTTGGGCCAAAGGGCCTGTCTCTGTGCTTTGGGACTCTATGACTATGACTATGATTCCAATGAAACACTCATTTCACTTAATTTTACAGTTAGTGACTAATAAAGGCAAGTTTAGAAAAGCATCATAGGACCTTTAGAAGCTATACAAGGACCAGCAGGATTTGTCCAGTTTTTGATTAATATAACTTGAGTTATTATATCTGTATTCTTTACTTGTTCCTTTTGTTAAAGATTGTGGTCATCTGGAAATATGGTATTTTAATACAATTTGAGTTTAATGATTTAAAAACGATGGATATTATTTTTGTAAAAATCCATCTGGTTCATTAACGATAGTTTCATAATAAAACATAAATACTGCAGATGCTGAAAATCTGCAACAAATACAGAGAAGGCAAGAAAAATTCAATAGATGTGGCAGCAGAGTTAACTTTTTACGTTCATTGTGACTTCAGAACTGAAAAGGAGTCGGAATTTTGTTTTTAAAACTAGCTGAAAAGATTAAAAGGAAACCACGGAGAAAAGATTACAACTTCAAGGTAAGCATACCTGGAAGAGAAATGGCAGTGAATCAAACATTCAGATAAAAGCAACATACTGTAGATGATGGAATTCTGAAAAAAAAAATAGAATGCTGGGAAAAAACCCAGGTCTGGCAGCATCTGTGGAGTGAGATGATAGTTATCACAGAGACTAGTTTTACACCAGATTTATTAGTTGAATTTAAATTCCCTTTTTATCATTGTGGAACTTGAACCTATGTCACCAGAATATTAACTTGAATTGCTGCATTACTCGTAAAACTGTTATTACCACAATGCTGCAATTGCTCAATAGTGTTTTATCATGTCTATTAGTTTTTAAAAAAAGCTATTTCAATAGTGCTGGCTGTGATATAATATGGACAGCTCTGAAGTACTTCTCTGCATGGTTTACTTGCCAGATGTGACTTGTCAGATTTATACCAATTGACAATTGAAAAGGACCAAGTAACTTTACAGTGCAAATATACTTCTGAAATGTTAAACTTTTAGTAATGAGGACAGAAATTAACAATGGAGGGATGCACCTACGACATATCATATCACAGATTTTCTTATTTTTCTTTTGCTTAGGATGGCAATGGATACATAGATGAAAATGAATTAGACGCACTATTAAGGGATCTTTGTGAAAAGAACAAAAAGGTAGCAAAAATATATCGTTAAGCCATTAATTTTAAATAAGATACAGAAAATGAAGGCATATTTTGAAAGGTTGTGCATGGAATTTAACTGATTTCTTTTCAAATTCAGGACTTAGACATTCAAAATCTTACAACATATAAGAAAAGCATCATGGCTTTGTCTGATGGAGGAAAACTCTTTCGGAAAGATTTGGCATTAATCCTGTGTGCTGAAGAATTTTAAATATCTTGCATTCTTGTGTGCTTGTGATTTGTGTGACGATAGCTGTGTGCTAAAAGGGTGTAGGATATGCCTTTAAAGTCCACTGAATGCATATAGATTAATCAGTAGAATGTGCAACACATTCTATCTGATCTGTTGTATCTATATCTTTGTAATTTACTGCTTTTGTATCTACAAAATTCATACAAAATATATACTGAAACTGATAATAGAAAATGTGGTATAAACAAATGTTTTTGTCCAGCAGTGAGAGAAAGGTTTATATTAAATGTTCACAAACTGGTCAAGATTGTTTAATACATGTATTGAAGGTATAAAAGATACATTGTGTAATTTCCATAATTTACAATTAAAGATATTAAAATCAACCCCATAGAAAAGATTTGCATTAATCATTTGTTTCTTTTGTGCCAAATGTCTGTTTTTTTTTTAAAAAAAGTGTAATACTTTCAATTTGAGGGATAACAAATGCCAACAAGTAAAAACAAATTGAAGCTGAAAGTTTCTGGTACTATGCAATTTATTAATGAGTTCATGAAGTTAAAACCCATTTAGTTTTTTCCTTATTTATTTTTCCTGCTTATTTTAACTTGGATTTTGTTCTCTTCATCTGGGATAAACAAACAGACATAGAAAATGTGTACAGGAGATACTTATATACAGAGAATTCAGAGACTGAGAAAACAGAATGAATAAGGTATGAGGAAACTAAACAGCTAAGACAGCTTAAACCAACAAATAGCAATTAAACAGAAATGTTTGCTATTAAAATTATTCTGTACACTTAATATTGATTGCAGACTTATTATAAAAGAACTTTTTGCTTACAATGCAATCACTGGAGCAGTGTGCAGGGCACTGGGTTTAAACTTGCCTTTAATTTGACATGTCAGAAGGAAACAAGTAATTAGAAGTTTTGATTACATAATCTAATATAAAGTCTTATAATTCCATTGTTTAAAAATTTAATTTTCAAGCTAATATCATATGATACATTTCAAAGGGTTAGGACACCACACTGGTATGCATCTCTTTCTTTTCAAAAAGATTTACTAGTTAATTTACAAGCTCAAGGATTCATCTCCTCAATTTCTATCCCATGGCATCACACAAGTGTTTATAACATATTACCTGGGAAACTTATCAGAGTAAGTCAGTTTGTGTCTGCTTCATGCTTGGACTGATTAGAGTAGCAGAACCTCAACAGTGCAATTGTCAAACTATGATTCCACAAGCATTGATAATCTTTTACTGTTATAAACTTTAGCATCAAAATTGTTGCTATAAAAGATATTACAAAAGGTTTAAAAATAAATTGACGAAACTGATTTAAAGTAAATCAACTTATTTTCTTTAAAGTTAAGATGATGCCTGGTGAAAAACACTTGACAAACATTTGTTTAAATTCTGTTCAGTTGTTTGCAAGATTTATGACATACTTAGGAACCTTTGGTCTTCCTGATCAGAGACTCTAACATATCCCATTGTTCACTTGTGACCTAAAATTTTAAAAGAACATGTTAATGTTGCTTGGCAAATCAAGTTCATAAAAGAATTCAAATAGAGATTGAATCCAAAACTAAAGTATTACAAAAAGTAATAGCAATCATTAGCTCCTGCTTTAGTACCAACATGTAATAAAATTTGATTTAGAGTTTTAGTGGTGGTGCAGTATGATGGTGAGCAAAAATGTAGTTTGCTGGAAACCACACCTTTTGGGTTGGTAAAAGGCTGCTGACAGCCTGGATGTCTATGGATATTTTGCTCTGTCTCTTGTGTTTGATGGATTTATGAAATGAAGACTTAAGAAAGGAGTGATATAAGAATGGAAAAATAGCTGAAGTTGACATTACCTTCTGTAGACTGTTAAATTCACCAGCAATGGAAACATATTCAGCACCATCAAAGCGTATGACCTAGAAAACAATATAATCACAAGTTTAATATTCAGTTATTTAAAAATATACTTTACTGCAAAATATAAACAAAATTCACCAGTGACATTTTTTGTGCAGTTGTAATACAGAATACCAGAGATCAAGTTATTGCTTTTATCCAGTAGCTTGAAGAGCCAACTGTTGCCAACTGTTTTCTCCATAGCGACAACTCAGTCAATTTGTCAACCAATTCATGCTATTTCTCAGATATTTATTTTTACAGCATAAATGGTTGTGTTCTTTTGAAAGTTTATAATCTTGCATTTATCCTGATGAGTACAAGAGGAAAACAAATTGGCAACAGGTCTCGCTTTTCAGCATTTCCCCAGATTACTTAATAGCCTTGAACTTAAGCAAGAAAACCAAACTCATGGAAACGTAATAATGAACAACCATCAATAGATCAGATCTAAAGTCTGCTGTACTGCCACAGCTAGTCATGAATGGTAGTGGTTAATTAAACAACTCACTGGAGGCGACGTCACAAATTGGACAGGGCATGGCCTGAACTATGAGAAAAAATTGGATAGACTGGATTTGTTTTCTTTGATGCAGTGAAGATTGATACAAAACCTGAAAAAGATACTTTTGATTGAAGGACACAGATAGGATGGATAGGAAGGCATGTTTTCTATTAAAGAAGGGTGAATAACCAGAGCACATACATTTAAGGTAACAGGTAGGAGTACTGCTCCTCGGATGCTGCCTGAACTGCTGTGCTTTTTCAGCACCACTCCAGTCTAGACTCTGGTTTCCAGCATCTGCAGTCATTGTTTTTACCTAGGAGGCTAAAAGAAGAGCCGAGGAGAATCTTTTTCATTCAGACCATAGAGTTCAGAACTCAATGCCAAAGTTGAATCAGAAACTCTGGTATAAATATTTACGTGCACTATCATAGCTTCCAGCAGAGTCAAAATTAGATTAGTGTAATCAAGAACATTGTTTATCAGCAGCATGGACACATGAGCTGTTTTGCCTCCTCCAATGCTGTAAGTGTCTATGAGATTTTCAAAACAACCATTTTGTTAAACATCCATAACAGTACAGTAGCCAGTGCAGGCCAGGATAGTGAGAGAAATGGAGAAACATAGGGGATGTTGCACTCAAGCAAGTTTGATGGCTTTGATCTGAGTAGTAGAAATTACAAATTTAGAAGTGCTACCAAAAATAAGTCCAGGTGGCGTGTTGCACTATATCCTTTAGATTGTAGGGAATTGCAGCCATTGTATGCCAATGATAGATGGTGGATGTTGAAGCTTGCGATGGGATGCCAACATAACAATCGTTTCAACTTGGAAGACTGATATTCTTCTGTCTTGTTGCAATTTTGCCCATAGAGAGCACTCTCAGATTTCTGCCTTGTCTCTTGTACTTGATGGAAATTAATGAGGAACCAGTACGGAATCGAGCTCTCCAGTATTTGACCAGTTCTGGGAGACATTGTATTCGTAAAGCTCATCCATTTGAGTTCCTAGTGAAAGGTAACTTCGCTGAATGTCAAGGTTTCAGTTCTGTCTTGTTAGAGCTTTTCATTGCCTGCCTATAGGTTTTATCAAGAGAATGTGTCTTAAATAAATATCAAGCATAATCTAAGTATTAAAGACAAATACTGTAGATGTTTGAAATATAAAATAAAAAATGCCAGAAGTACTCACCATATCTGGAACCATCTGCAGAGAACAGTTAATATTTAAAACTCAAATGAACTTCTATCAGTTTAGATGCTGTCATATCTGCTAACTATATCCAGTTTATTTTGGTTTTATTTCTTTCCCAAAGTTAACTTACTGCTCCTGAAACCCAGTTGGCATAGTCACTGCAAAGGTAGGTAGCAAGATTGGCAATTTCATTCACAGTACCAAAGCGGCCCATTGGAATTCTCTTCAGCATTTCGTTCTCAAACATACCACTTGGGTCAAGTCGGCTAAAGGCACCCTACAAATAACAGAAAATACAAGTGATTTGCTGCAGAAATAATAAACTGACCAGACAACTTTAATTTGAAAGTCACAACACGTCTCAGTAAAGAAATCTTCAGCTCTGAATTGTAATACAATTACTTCAAAACAAGGAGCTAAATCCAGGCTCAAATTGGCTTGCTAATACACTAGTATTGAAGATTGTTGCACGGCTTTACCTCTATATTGTCTGAAACAAAAATGTCTAATCAATCATTGGCATTAGGTCATATTCATCACCTGAAAAGATACAAGGTGCTGATTTTCTTTGGATGTATATTTTGGCTGAGCTTATCTCTAGATCACAATGCAGATGAAAAAAAAAGTTGCACCGAGCATGGTTAATCTGCTGTAATTATTTTGAACTCCGTTATTGTCTTTGTAGATAGTTAGAAGTTAATATTGTCTTAATATCCCACAAGGGTAAAACTGAGGGCCACTCAGGCCAGAGCTCCCTGTATGATGGAATGACTGCAAAACATTGGCAGCTTGGTAAGTTATTTAAACTATTATCTTGAGAATTAATTTAAATACATCTCGAAAACAAAATTGGGCAAATATTCAAATTAATTTGAACTAAAAAAACTTGCAAATTGGATATACACAAAAAATTATTTGAAGCTGAAAAATAATGGCTTTTTCCTTCATTCTCAAAAGAGATGTGGTGTCACTGGCAAGTCCAGCATTTGTTGACCACCCCTAGATGCTCTTGAACTGATTGAAATGGCCTAGTTAAGAGTAAATCACATTGCTGTGGGTTGTGTGTCACACGTAGGCCAGACCAAGTGAGGATGACAGACTTTGTTTCCTAAATGTCATTTGTCATGTCAATCATTACATGGTCACTTAAGATTAATTTGGGTAATTTCAGATATTTATTGAATTCAAAATTCAATATCGGCTATGGTGGGATTTTCACAAACAAGAAAGTAGTTGGTACAATCACCAATACCTTTGTTTTAATAGGTCCGGGCTGAATCACATTGAACCTCATACCATATCGGCCCCATTCACCAGCGAGTGATCTGTACATTAAAGAGAAAGAAAGATCAGTTTCTGTGTTAGCAAAGGCAAAAAACATTGGAACAACTGAAACTTGAAAAGATAAAACAGGAAATAAAACAAATTTAATTAACAGCATATTTATTAATCATCAAAGACATCACTTCCAAAATACTGAAATCATTCTCTTGTGCAACTTATGATGGTTACCGTTGGGTTAGCTTGAAATGTCACTGCACCCTAATAAATAAAACTATTTCTGAAATAAAATTTGGTGATTTAGACCCTTTGTACTGTTCTGAGAGTCTAATGATATTCCTTTTATCTACCTCTTCAATAAAGAAAACACTACAAAATATCAAAGTGATATTTTCAATACAGTTTAAAAGCTAGGTTGCACAGAAGTGTGAACTCCAGATTTATTTTGGAAACAAATCAGACATCAGTGCATAATACTTCAACAAAATGTCAAACATCAAACCACTAAATATGCCCAAGTTCAAAAAGATTTATCTGCTGTTTTGAAGTTGCATGTCAAAAATTATGAATAAAACATCTACTCAGGACTCCTGCAGAAAAAATCCTTTGCACTGTTGCTTTCAAAGTATTTGACACAGCTCACTTTATATATAGATTCATAAAATAATAGGAAGATATTCTTATCAATATATTTAATGTTACAATTAAAACTTCAGTATTGAGTTGTAGGCAGCATGATTAAACCGAGTGATAGGATGATTACATACATTAAGCTCAGTTCATTTTTAAAGCATATCTAATAATAATAAGAAGCCTATATACAAGCTAGAAATGTTTTGTAAACTCAGAAAATGGTTTCAGAATGGCTAAGAGGGGAATGCAAATGGTATTAATGTCCAGGTAACATGTTCTAGGAATGCCCATGCTCACTGGTGATGTAGCAGTATACAGAACGCTCAGGAAAAAATCAAATCTGCCTGGAAGCATCATTAATTGAATGGACAGAACAAGAGCAGCTACTCCTATAATCACAGGCTGCTTCTCTCTTATGCTTCCTATCGTTCACAAATAAGGCTATTGCAGCAAACACAAATCAGAACCAGTCTGTGATTGGAGGAACATTGAGAGGGTGTCTGGTACAGAGTCATGGGGCCTGAAGGGATTGAATTGAAAGGGCTGGGGGATGAGAGGGAGAGATTTGGCGTCAGAGGTTGTTGGCGTCAGAGGTAAGGGGTATAGGAGAGAGGGAGTTGTGGGGGCAGGAGGAGTATTGGGGGGGGAAAAGGGTGGGACAAGTTAGAAAAACAGAATGAGGTGGCTAAAAAGGCAGGAGAAAGATGGAATGTTGAGGAAAATAGAAAGCAGAACACTGCAAGATGGGTACGAGAAAAGATGAAAATGAACAGTTTTAAATCAGTCAAAGTCAGGAAAACTGGAAATCACCAAGGTAATGAATTGTGTGCCAACTCAAATGAAATCTCTAGCTTAAGGTTCCTTATGGTTAGGACTACTATATTGCAGGGGAATATAGTGGATGCTATTGTAGTGGGCATGGTGTCAATTGTTAAATTTAAATTAAAGTTGCAGTGAACATGCAAGTAACTACTTGGTTAAAATCTTTCAGCTTTGTGCACTTTTTTTGCAACAAGAAAAACAGTTGTGACATCACCAGTCTGAAGGTGTGATTAGATGATGACTTTGTTAACTTACACTTGTTGTCAATGTAAATTTAAATAGCATGGTGTCTACAGTTTTATTGTGTTGCATCTTCAGGCTTAATGTAGAGTTGCTAAGTATTAAGGATATTAATGTACTCTAATTCTGCTTATGGGAGACTTGGTACATCAAATCTCTGCAATATATTGATAATTATTGACTAATGTAACAGGATACCAAACTTCATATAACAAGCTAACTTCAATACCCATTGTCCATTTGACCAAGAACGTATAAAGTTATAGAATCACACAGCATGGAAACAGACCCTTCTGTCCAATCAGTCCATGTTGAACATAATCCCAAACTAAACTAGTCTCTCCCACCTGCTCCTGGCCCATATCCCTCCAAAATCTCTCCTATTCACGTACTTATTCATCAATCTAAACGACATTTGGATAAGATTTCAAGATCATGTACAGCATTAATGCAGCAGATTCCGGCAGGGAAGAATGGAAATACAGAATCTACAACACCATGTATTCCTACTAAATTTATTATTCCAAAGTGTTTTATAATAAGCAGACCTGAAATTCCAAAGGATAACATGCCGTGGTGTAAAGGATGGGCAGCAATTTGTGCAGGAATGATGCAATTTAACCAAATAGCCAGACAGTAAATCACAGAACTGTAGCACAATTGTTTTTTTACAAACCACATTTAAGCTTTTATTTACTGAAACACATCATAAACATGGACCTCAAAACTCAGCAGTCACAAGTTCTGTCTGCCTCTGCGCACAAGATTGATTAGAAAATAATCTGTTTAGAGATGTTATTACACACCAATGGAGCTGATAGAACTTGAACCCAGATCTTTTGGCCTAGACATTGGGACACTATCACTGCACCACAGGAGTCCCTCTCCTGTGCACAATGAAACCCCAGTTAACATCCACTGGCTGAATACAAAGAAACCCTCGATTAACTGATTGGAAAGAGGAGATAAACAGGAACAAAGTAGCTTATTTGTACAGGACTTTTGTCAGTGAAATTGATCCAAGTGCTCAACACAGAACTAATGAAAAAATGGACATGCGGCTAAAAGTGGTTACAAAAAAGTTTGATCAAAAAATTGATGAATGGTTTAAAGGAGGAGCCAGTTGTGGGCAGTTATAGAGAAGTTCAGAGAAGTGTAGACATAGTTGAAAACAATGGAGGAATATCATCCAAGCTCATGGTCAAGAATCCCACGACAGGGAAATGGAGTGTTTGGGGAGAGTGGAAGCTCAGCAGTTGAACAGTAAAAACGGATCAGATAGAGTGCCTTCAAGACCATAAATAGTTTTAAAAATGGGACGACAAATTAAAATTTTAGACTTTAAAGCTTCAGGAGCGATTTAAGTAGCTGGATGATGCAGATAAATTTTGAAAAGGATTAGCAGACTTTAGATAAACTAAAATTTATGGAGCAAGAAAAGTGGAAGGCTGGCCAGGAGATCACTGAAATAGTTGTATCTCAAGGTGGCAAAGGCAAGAAAGGAAGTTTCAGAAGCAGGTAAATTGAGGAAGGTAGAGATAGGTGATATTACCTCAGTTACGTTCTCTGTGATGAAGAATGTATGGGCCTGAAAGCAAAGTTCAAGGTCAACAGAACATGAAAGTCACAAAGATACATTAATAATAGGAGGCAGAAAAGCTGCATGTTTGATGGTAAAATTGGGTGGGAGACTCAAAAGGTCATGAAGATGATCCAAAGCACAAGTGAGAAATCTGAAAGCATTTAGAGTCAGTAAGAGTTAGAAAACAACAATTACAAGATCAAATACTGTGTGGGAATGAGACAGGCTCTGAATTTGAAACTAACCCATTGAATATTTACAAATATAAAGAGACAGCACTAGGTTCAAAAATAGTTATTTATATAAATAAAAAAAACACACCTCAAGGCATTTTACAGAATCAAAAGCATACAGAAGATAACAGAGCCAAATGAGTTATTAGAACAGGTACTAAAAACTCTGAAAAATGTTTAAAACAGATATAGAGAGGGTTAGGGAGGAAACAACAAAGTTAAGCTTGATTTAGAGATGCCGGTGTTGGACTGGGTTGTACAAAGTTACAAGTCACACAACACCAGGTTGTCAACCACCTGACGAAGGAGCGGCGCTCTGAAAGCTAGTGCTTCCAATTAAACCTGTTGGACTATAACCTGGTGTTGTGTGATTTTTAACAAAGTTAAGCACTTACATCTTTGATGGCATAAGTGCTAATGGTGAGGCAAATCATGGTAAGGATCACTGCAGGCTAAAATTGGGGAAACAAAGAATTTCCTCCATGCCTTCTCTAGAACAACCAGATCCTTCCTATAATGTGATCAGAGATTACACATGTCTTTTTAACCATCTTATCCACCTGTCCTGCTGTCTTCAAGGATCTGTGGACATGAACACCAAGGTCCCTCTGAACTTCAGTAATTTCCAGTATTCTCTCACCATGTAAACACTTGCCTTGTTAGTTCTCCACAAGTGCATTACCTCATACTGTTCCAGGTTGAATTCCATTGATATCTTCCTGCAATTTATGGCTATCCTCCTCACTATTTACCACCTTATTGAAACAAACAGAAGACTCTGATGTGGTTTAACAAGGTTCATGCTAAGAGGACGTTTTCACCTTATTTAGAACTGGAAACAGATTTAAATTAAGAAGTGCCTGATTCAGGATGGAGATATGTAGCAAGTTGTTGTTTAGAATTCTCTTCTCCAGTTAGCAACAGATGCTCTGTCATTGGGGATATGGAAGGTAATTGAAAGGGATCAATTAGTTCGGGGTGGGGGGGTGGGTGTGGTGCAAGATGGAATTCAGGCCAACATCGAATTCAGGCCAACATCAAACTGAACTGCTAAACAAAGCAAATTACCTAATGTTCACATAGTTTAAATCCTTTGATATGTTCTCATTATGTTTTAAGAGGGAAGATTGATCTTTGCAAGACTAAACCAGGAGCAAGTTAGAATATTTAAATAAATTTAATCAGATGTCAAATAGATGGAAGGAAAATTATAGGATAAAGAAATAAAAGACAGGAAAAAAATCTTTAAACCAATATTTTGTATAAGATAGTTCCAATAACAAAAATTTGAAAAAAATGAGGTTCAATTCTGAAAATTAATGTTGTGGTAAAAGAGTTGCTAGGCAGTAACTAAGATAAATTAAGTTATTTCCATCTGAATGCACAAGTTTTAACCAATGCTGACACGTTTACTGGCTACTTTTTGTAAGGATGTGGGCATCACTGACCAGTCATCCTTAATTGCCCGAAGGGTTGCCCAAAAACTAGCCACATTGCTGTAGGTCTGGAGTCACATTGAAACCAGAGCAGTTAGATCAGAGAAGGATGGTATTAGTGAATCAGATGGGTTTCTCTCGATGATCAGTGGTTTCATGGTCATTACTAGACTCTTAATTCCAAACTGTTGTTGAATTCAAATTCCATTTTCAGCCATGGCACAATTTGAACAGAGATCCCTAGAATATTATTTGTGTCTCTACATTATAACAAAATGATTAATATCACTAGGCCATTGCCTCTCAGGTGACAAATACCATAAAATCACACTTGTATACATACTTCAATTCTGAATCGATCAGTGAGGTATATTAGTTATAGTATAGTTTGTGAAAGGGCAAGAACACATCAGATAGCAATCTATGGCATTCTGCAATATACTGCAGATGTGAAGATACTAAGTGATATTATTCAATGTAGCTTACAATAACAAGGAGTGCTGATAGATCCACAGTTAATCTTACACAAACTATTTCAATTATAACTCACTTGCTCATAGCTTCCACTCCTGCTTTTGCAGAGGCACTGGGCATGACAAATCCTGATCCAGTCTCTGCGTAGATGGTAGTAATAGAGAGGAAACATGCACCTAAAAGACACAAACTACTACAGATTGCAAAATCTTCATTCACTCAGTGAAGCATACATTAGATGAACATGATCGTTGCCTTCTGATCATGTGACAATAAATTATGTTCTGTATTTTCCACATTCAAACTTCCACTCAAAAAAAATGTTTAGTGTATTCTTTCAAGGGATTTGGGTTTTACTGGCTGAGCCAGCATTTATTTCCCATCCCTAGTTTTGCTCGAAGAGGTGATGGCGAGCTGCCTTCATGTACCACTGCTGCTCATTTGGAGAAGTACCTCCACAATGCTGTTCGGAAAGAAGTTCTGGGAATCTGACCCAATGATGGTTCCAAGTCAGAATTGAGGATGGCTTGGAGGGGAACCTATATCAGGCAGTGACATGTATCTGCTACCATTTCCTTCCTGA
Source organism: Chiloscyllium plagiosum (assembly GCF_037043375.1). Classification (NCBI taxonomy): domain Eukaryota; kingdom Metazoa; phylum Chordata; class Chondrichthyes; order Orectolobiformes; family Hemiscylliidae; genus Chiloscyllium; species Chiloscyllium plagiosum. Next base: position 100,434,772 of record NW_028270142.1, on the reverse strand, counting down.
TGATTATGGCCATAAGCTATTAAAGAGTCTTTATGAATTTCTGCAGTGGATTTTGCAGATGTACACACTGCTGTTATTGCACATGGGTGAAGGTGAGGCTGGATGTGTAGCCAAGCTAGCAGGTTGCTATGTTGAAGATGATACCAAGCTGCTTGAGTATTGTTGGATCTGCACTCATTCAGGAAAATGGGAGCATTCCATCACTCTCCTGATTTGTGCATTCTATTGGTTGACAGGCTTTGGAGTCAGAAGTTGTGTTATTCCACGGAGGTTTCCTAGGGCTAGGCATGCTCCTGCAGATACGGCTAGTCCAGGTTAGTGTCTAGTTGGTGATAACCTCAGGATATATTTACATTGCTAGTGGACTTGTTAGACTTATCCTGGGAGTGCTTGATGCTGCTGATGACTGAAGGTGAAGTATTTCAGTCCTATAGCCAACACTCTTTGCTTTACAAACAAACATATTTCAAATTAAAAAATATGAAAGCAGAAAGTACCACCGGACATTTTACATGCACACAAGCAAGGAGGATCCCACTTTATCAACTGATCCAATAACGTAACACTGAAGTGTCAGTCTAGATAATGGACTTGAATTCAGAAGTGAGAACTGAACCTACAGCCTTAATGAGCATCAAATCCATGTAATCTATTGGACAAAAATCATTCTGTTATTTTGTAATATACTTCAGGATTTTTATACAATGTTTTAAAACACAAAAACATTTTCCTCACCTTTTTTTGCTTTAATCAATTCTTTTCCAATTTCTAGAGTTACATATGCAGTACCATTAAGAACAATATCTACAATAGTTTTAAAAGCATTAGCAGAAAGACGTTCCGAAGGCGAGATGAAGTTTCCAGCAGCATTATTGATAATAACCTAGTGTGCAAAGAAAGAAAATTGCTTTAAAAAATGCACATTCAATGCAGTCTGCAACATCAAAATGCAGTAATGATTCATGCCAGGTTATTATAGTTGGGTAGCAAGATCAACTCAGCAACTATTCAGCGCAGTGTCCAAGAAAATGACTAATGCATTGACAGCACAGCATGCTGAAGCTGTACAATGCAACCGAACACTTGGCTCTGACAGAAGCAAGAACTGACATTGTCAAACTATTCAGGAAAAAGGAGATATCCAAGGCACTTTATAGCACAGAAGGTCATTATTTGTGGAATGATATGGCTGATGATAACATGGTTGCTGATGTACAGAAGTTGATAATCCACTTAATAATGCTATTTATCAAGTCACAGATTGGGACCTGTTAAGTGTTTCTGAAGAGGAGGATCATTTTTATAGATTTTAATTCACATTCAGTGTAGACAATGCTGCCAAGTCTTATTCTTTTCTGCACTGGGAAAAATATTGCAATTGCATAAATTATATAACACTTGCACAGACTAAATTCACCAAAAAAAAAGGATCTCCACAGAGATTACTTACCAAATAAAATTCAATAATAAAAATACTTTTGGATCCTTGAACAATTTTTGGCATTGGTGTAGATGGGAACAGTTTCTGACTCTCAAATGCGATCATGACGTGATGGGGGCTGGATTTTACTCTCTCTAATGTAACGTTCATGTAAAGGTCAAATGCTTAGTTTTTAATTAAACATTTAGTCTTAGAATCTCGACTATTACTTAAGTTTATAAAAGATAATGAAATGCACCTATGTTGCAATTTAGAAACCAAGAGTCCACTGAGGAGCTCCAAGGTTGGAAATTACAGAGTTGTCCACCTGAATTAAAAAAAAATTAGGAACATGAGAAATAGGATCAGGAGGGCTGTACGGCCAGTCGAGCCTGATCTACCATTCAATACATCATGACTGATGTTCTTTTATATCACTCCCAGTAACTCACTGGGGGCAGGAAACCACCTTCTTCCAACCTTATTCTATTTGTCAGGAATGATTTAAAAGATTGAAAATTCCACTGAAACATTTTCACAAGTTTGATTACATGCAACAAATCACATCAAAGGTACCTCAATAAATGAACTGGTTTCACATTCTCTCTCAAAAATAGAACTTTTGAGAACTCATTCAGGAATTAGTCATACACAAGTTATATCAGTATGTAATGAAAGCCAGATACTTCACAGTCAAAAGCCAAATGATGGCGCTTATCAAGTGAGGAACAAATGAGTTATCAGTACCTTTCCTGCTGCAGGGAAATCTATTTCAAAGCTGTCGAGAACAGGATCAGTGAAACCATCATCACAAGATTTTAGCAGCTTATTGTTGAAGTGCTGCAAGAATAACCTGGACAGCAAAATTAATGTTGCTGTCACAAAATGTCAAGCTGCTATTTGAGCATTTGGACCCTAGTCAACTACTAGGGTCTATCAAGTATTAATATTTAAATCCAACAGTATTTGAACAGCATTAAGGCTGTTGATTGAAATTGATAAATCCACAGGACATTGAGATTTCAAACCAGTAGCAAATCAAAACACTATTCAACTGAAGACTGATAGATGCTACTATAGTCTGGCAAGTGACACACGGAATGTGATCTTAAAATACTACAGTTGAAACCTCTTGATCTACAGATCGATCTTGACCATGACATTTTATATTGGTCCAAATCCAACTAGTGCTCAAACAGAAATTGGAGAAACTCAGCAGGTCTGGCAGCATCTGGGAAGAGAAAAGAGAGTTAATGTTTCAAGTCCAGTGACCTTTTTTCAAGCTAGAAAAAGTGATATTTATGCTGATTGGGATGGGGAAGAGAAAGAAGAGTTGATTGAGCAGATAGGTTGAGAGGGATCCTAGAGAGAGGGAGAATAAAAGTTTGGCAGACAAAGGGATTGAGATAGTAAGCTGAGCTAGAAAAGAAACTAGACAGGTGACAAAGAGGTCTTCGAGTGGGCGAAAATTAGTCGGTGAAAATAAGGAGATGCCACCTTATCTTCCATCTGGGGTCAATACAGCCTCTATGACTCAATATCTAGTTTAGTCATTTCAGAACCTGAACACCACCTTCCATTTCTTTAATCACCCCCATGTCAGGTGCTGTCATGAAATGCATTGGTTTCAGAACATCCAACCTATTTTCACTCAATGATAGCCCCCATTATCACATTCATTTTTACCCTGGCTTACTGTCTCAATCCCTTAATCTGCCTAATATTTTTTTCTCTCTTTCTGGGCTCCCCTTCTAACTAACCATTCAATCCTTTATTCCACCCACATCCTGTCATCGGCATAAATACTTCCTTTTTCTCGATGCCATCAGTGCTGAAGGGTCACTGGACCTGAATGTTAGTTCTGTTTTCTCTCCACAAATGCTGCCGGACCTGAACTTCCCCAATAAGTTCCATTTTTGTGTGTTTTGCAGCAGATTTCCAGCATCTGCATTTTTCGTTTTATGTTACATATGCGTACTGTTTGCTTTAGCTGTACTTTTAATTGACTCTAACTGCATAAAGTCATAGAATAGCCACCTGGCCTATTGTGTTTCTACCAGCTATCTAATAATCAATTAATGTAAATATTTTACAATAACATAATTAATTCACACCTGCATGCTCCAGGACTAAGCCTCATACAAAAGTCTCAGAGGCTTGTTTAGGTAAGGTGCATCTCTTCAACCCAACAAAACAATAGATATTAGCGAGTTTTGAGAAGATTTGTAGCTCAGGTTGAGTTTCTAAATGCAGGTTTGCTTGCTGAGCTGGAAGGTTTGTTTTCAGACGTTCCGTCACCATACTAGGTAACATCTTCAGTGAGCCTCTGAGTGAAGCATTGGTGGTGTAGCCCACTTTCTATTTATGTTTGCATTTCCTAGGGTTGGTGATTTAATTTCCTGTGATGACATCATTTCACCACAGGAAATGGCATCACCAACCCTAGGAAATGCAAACATATAAATAGAAAGCTGGTTACACCACCAGTGCTTCACTTGGAGGCTCACTGAAGATGTTACCTAGTATGGTGACGGAACGTCTGAAAATGAATCTTCCAGCTCAGCAAGCAAACCTACATCCACTAACAATAGATATAGTTGGCACAAGGAGAATGAAAGCTTTCAACATGGGGAGATTTCTATTTTCTTAATTCATTGGAACCTGGTGTTTTTGCAGTTAATTTATCCCTGTGTCAGGATTGCACATTGAAGCCTTTCAATACCCTTACTTGGTGTACTCACATCAGGAAGTCCTGTCATTTTAGACATTTGCTCCACTGTAGATTTCACAGCGTTTGGATCTCTCACATCACACTGAATTGCATGAACCTAGAGGAAAAGTGTAACAACTTTAATTGCTCCTGTAAAATTAAGCAATTTGGCCTGTATTATGGTGTTCACTACTTTCTACATAAGTCCTATTTACCTAAGGTTGGCAGAGACAGGAACTATACATTCTTAATCTCACTGTTACAGTGGGGGAAGACAGAGTTATTGGCCTGGATTTCATAGAGAGACTATTGAAAGAACTATGCTCACTGCTCATTAAGCTACCAGGTCTCAGATATCCAGAAACTGTAATTGCAGACTTTGAGCAGCAATTTACTCACATTGGGTATCTGATGCCAGGAACAAATCAATGCCTTTGGAACTAATCAAATTGAGGCATCTTTTGTGACAATTGCAGTCCAAATCAGGAAATAGAGTAATCAACTAACTACCAATATTTCAAACTTTCAAGCTTTGTTACCAGACTAAAGTGATTTATTATTTGTAGGAAAATTATAAATATATTATGCAAGTAAAAATCTATTGCAGAGGGTAACATGCCCCATCTTCGATTTGCAGCAGCTGAATGACCCATTTCAGCACAGTTTTCAGTTGAGATCTTCATTAATTAGCAACTAAACAGAACAAACAGCTAGAAAGAACTGAACAGCATGAAGATGAGAAACTAAAACTAATTATAGTAAGGCGATATGTGAAATGTCAAAACATCACAATTATCAGCTGATTTCAGGGTACAGTTTCATCTCTTAGGCAAGTCTTCCAATGCATTTTTTCACAGTGCTACACTCGAGAGTGTCAAGCTCCTGGGAGTGGTCATCCACAACAAATTTACTTGGACTCTTCAAGTGGACGCACTGGTTACAAAGGCGCAACAATGTCTCTTCTTCCTCAGGCATCTGAGGAAATTTGGCATGATGGCGAATACCCTTGCCAACGTTTATAGGTGTGCCATCGAGAGCATTCTATCTTGATGTATCACTACCTGGTATGGCAACTGTACCTTCAAGATCAGAGACGGTTACTGAGTGGTGAACTCCGCCCGGATAATCACATAAGCCAACCTCCCATCTATAGAATTCACTTACCAGGATCCAACCCACCCTAGTAATGTTTTTCTACAACCTCTATTATCAGGGAGAAGGTACAGAAGCCTGAACACAAGAACCAGCTGGTTTTGTAACAGGTTCTACCCTACTGTTATTAGAATACTGAATGGAATCACAAAATCTTAACATTCACCTGTACTTGTGTTTTTGTTTTTGCTGCTGTTTTCCTATTATTTACTTAACTATGTGGTCTGCCTATATTGCTCACAAGACAAAGCTTTTCACTGTGCCTCGGTACATGTGACAAATTCAATTCAATTAAATTTAGAAATTAGTACAAGTAAATTCCTGGGCAATGAGAAACAAAGCATGTCATTTAAATTGGCTCCTACTGACTGCCTGTTGTTTATCAGAAGTGTTTTAGACAAACATTGAAAACATCACTCAGCTTACTGTTCATTATTTCTAATTGTGATCCCACTTAAAATTGCAACAACTTCACGATATTTTTGTGCTGTAATCATTCAAAAATAGTATTGGATTTTTATACTAAACATTTGTAGTTGCACACCCAGCAAAATTTTAAGATTATTTTAACCCTTAGCAAATTTTGTAGAACATTAACACTCAGATGAAAAGTGAAGCTGGGGAAACAGCAACACCTACTGTAATAAGTGGAAGAAATTTCAGCTCATAACAATGAATTTATATTCATAACTGTGCTCCAAAACGATAAAAAAATTATAAAGCTGTTGAATGAGATATTTGTCCAGAATAATCCTATGTATCATGTTTTAAGAATGAAAGATATTTACAATGATTTTAGTGGAACTTGACTGACAAAGTTTGGTTGACAACCAGATTTTCCAATGGCTAGTAGTTTGAAAGCTAATATCAATAAAATACCAATAAAATCACAGACATTCTAGTAAGGACAGTCAGAGAGACATGCGCAATGAATTCAATTGTTCATAAATTTACTTCTGAATTGAGATTACAACCAATTACCTTGTTTCCAGTTTGCAAAGAGATTTCTTCTGCTGTTTGCTTCAAAACATCTAGTTTTCTAAAAGGCAAACATTTCTAATGTAAGGAATTAGTTTTGATTATTTTGTAGATGTAGCACAAGTTTATTTTGCAGATGCAGCACTACTTTATTTCGTTAGCAATTTAAAATTGATAACAACAAACAATATAGGACCAAAAGGTGTACACACTGTGGGTAGAGTTGAGGAACCGCAAAGGAAAAAGACCCTGATGGGAATTACGACAGACCCCCCAGCAGTACTCAGGATATGGGGCAGAAAATAAATCAGGAAAAAGGCATTATTACAATAATCGTGGTGGCCTTCAATACACAGGTGGACTGGAGAAATCAGTTTGATAGTGAACGCCAAGAAAAGGAATTCACAGAATAGCTACAGGATGTTTTTTGGAGCACCATGTGGGAGAGCCCGCTATGGCACAGGCAATTCTGGATTTAGGGATGTGTAATAAAACAGAATTGATTAGGTGAAGGAACCCCTCGGGCAAGTGACCATAATATGATAGAATTCACCCTGTAATTTGCAAGGGAGAAGCTGGAATCAGACTTAAAAATATTACAATGATAACGACAATGACATGAGGGAGGAGCAGTCCAGAATTGATTGGGAGGGGAGCTGAGCAGGAAAGACAATGGAGCAGCAATGACAAGAGTTTCTGGGAGTAATTCAGGAGACAAAGTAGAAATTCAATCTGAGGCAGGAGAAACATACTAAGGGGAGGGAAGGCAACTGTTGCTGATAAGGTACATCAGGGATAGCATAAAACCAAACAAAAAAAGCATACAATGTGGTGAAGATTAGTGGGAAGCCAGAGGATCAGAAGCTTTTAAAAACCAGCAGACGACAACTAAAAAGGCAACAACAAAGAAGAGAAAAAATACAAAGGTAAGCTAGCTAGTAGCATAAAAGATTGCAATATACTGGAAAATGACTAATATAACACTCTCTGTGTGGAGTTTGCATATTCTCCCTGCGTCTGAGTGGGTTTCCTCCGGGTGCTCCGGTTTCTTCCCACAGTCCAAAAAATATGCAGGTTAGGTGAATTGGCCATGCTAAATTGCCTGTAGTGTTAGGTAAAGGGGTAAATGTAGGGGAATGGGTCTGGGTGGGTTGCGCTTCGGCAGGTTGGTGTGGACTTGTTGGGCTGAAGGGCCTGTTTCCACACTGTAAGTAATCTAATCTATAAGTGCAATGTGAGCACTAATTTTGATAGGGCTAGAATACAAGAGAAGTAATATACTGTTGAGGCTGTATAAGGCTCTGGTCAAATCGCATTTGGAACTTGAAGAGCAGTTTCTGGTCCTATATCTAAGGAAAGATATGCTGGTCTTGGAAGGGGTCCACAGGAGATTTACAAGACTGATCCCAGGAATGAAGGGCTTGTCTTATAAGGAGCGGTTGAGGATTCTGATGGCTGGATAGAGTGGATGTGGAGAAGAGGATTCCAAAAGTAGGAGACAAGAACCCAAGGGCAAAGCCTCAGTGTGAAGTGACCACCCTTTAAAATTAAGATGAGGAGGAATTTCTTAAGTGAAAGGGTTGTGAATAGATGAAAATCATTTCCACAGAAGGCTATGGAGGCCAAGTTATTGAGTTATTTTAAGACCGGGATAGATGGTGTCTTGGTTAGTAAGGACATCAAGGGTTATTGGGAGAAGGCATGAGAACAGAGTTGAGAAACATCAGCTATATTGAATAGTGCAGCAGACTTGATGGGCTAAATGGTCTGATTATACTCCTTTACCTTATGTTCTAACCTTTTGTGTTTAGGGCAAGGAACTGGGGTTTAACAGGCCTTGATGAAGAGGCATTGGTCTCGCATTAGCTCCCATCCAACTGACGAGATGTCAACACCTTACCAAGATTCCATCCAATAATCCTTGGAGCACTGTCTTATACAACTACCATTACATTGCTATCTTTTCTTTAGTTTTCATTGTCTCTGAAAGTGTTACCACCTTCCTGATCTACATTTATCCTGGATTGTCTGACATCCTGCAGAAATTCACCAGGTTGATGATGTCAAGGTCACAAGTTCCATAAACTTGGCCGCTATCCTTTGAATTTAGAAGGTTGCGTTGCCAGGGTTGGAGGATCTGAGCTACAGGGAGAGGCTGAACAGGCTGGGGCTGTTTTCCCTGGAGCGTCGGAGGCTGAGGGGTGACCTTATAGAGGTTTACAAAATTATGAGGGGCTTGGATAGGATAAATAGACAAAGTCTTTTCCTTGGGGTCGGGGAGTCCAGAACTAGAGGGCATAGGTTTAGGGTGAGAGGGGAAAGATATAAAAGAGACCTAAGGAGCAACTTTTTCACGCAGAGGGTGGTATGTGTATGGAATGAGCTGCCAGAGGATGTGGTGGAGGCTGGTACAATTGCAACATTTAAGAGGCATTTGGATGGGCATATGAATAGGAAGGGTTTGGAGGGATATAGGCCGGGCGCTGGCAGGTGGGACTAGATGGGGTTGGGATATCTGGTTGGCATGGACGTGTTGGACTGAAGGGTCTGTTTCCATCTGTACATTTCTATGACTCTATGTGTTTAAAATGTTTAAGGAATTCTGCAGGATATTTCCTCTGGTCTGCGAGGCCGATAACATACAGCACAAACTTCAGAATACAGTAGTTCCTTTTGGAATGAAAAGCAGAAAGAACTGTGAAATGTAAATCTGGACTCCCCCACTCAAAAGATTGTGGAAGATATGTCAATTACAAATTTCAAAATTGAAATCAATAGATGTTTTATGAAGAAAAGGCTTTCAAGAGATGTGAACAAGCATTGATTTCTAAGCCCATTGCTGCCCTTACAAAATAAACCAAAATGTTAGATAACTGACACTGTGACAAGTGCTGTGATTAATACTTCTTTAATTGCTAATTATTCTTCAGCAAGTAAACGCATGCTTGGATTATTGATCTAAATTTTGTGTTGGTAATGCTGAACAAACTCTGTAGTTAGTCCACTAAAACTGACAGCACCTTTAAGAGCTGTAGAACAATGCAGAAATGTTGTCCACTAAACAGTGGTATGAAATGTCAGATTTCTTCATTTAAAATTTTTAAAAATCCATACCTGTAATGAAAAATTTATCTTTATATTGGCTTTTGGCTTTAATTTATTTTGTTATCTGAAAAATTAAGGTAGATCTAAAGGGTAATTAATACTTTGTTGTGATTGGCTGCTTACCTTGCTTGCTGACATCTGTGCTGTTGGATGGCTAGAGATCACCCTTTAACCTGTCATCAAGAAAGGGAAAGTCCAGCTTTGTAAGAGATCAGGAGCAGGCACCATTGCTGTTTTAGACTAAAACATAACCTCAAAACTGTAGGAGTGTGGCATCATGACTTTGTTTTGGTGCTGTTTTTGTGGACAGTGCCCCATGTGGAAAAGGCTGGGTGTACGTTTTGTTCATTGTAGATGTAACATTAATTTCTAGATAATTTTGTTCTTTTTTAAACTCCAGTTTTCTGTCTTCTACTGGACATCCTCATTGCTTAGAATTTGTGCACTCGGTGATCATCTTTCAGAACATTGCCCAAATGCACATGGCTCACGAGAGTCTTGATGTTGAATGGCAGAAAGCTGTTTCATTGTGGAAGATAGCATGACTTCGCCTGTTCCTGACTTTACCTAATAGCTACATACGCGCAATGTTATTAGGGATCCCTGAGTGATCATTATGAACTTGGTCAACTCTTCTCTTGTACAAAGGAACTGACCAAATGCTCTTGCCACAGCACAGATTACTTATGCCTTGGTTTTGAGGTTGTCATCTCTCCTTCTGGTTCCAGAACCATAAGTACTGAACAGCTACTGGCATCTCACACAAGTGGATATTCTTTATCTATCTGGCTATTCCTCTGTAAGGAGTATCACAGCCTAAGCAGACACTGATCTTAACGAGTACTCAAAATGATACTGTTTTTCAGCATTGGGTTGTGACTAGAGGGAGAATTGGAGAATTATCTTTGCTCCCTTTGTGTAACCCGGGAACATTGAAGAATATTGGCATTTTCCTAGCTAATTCAGCATATAACAGGAATTAAATTTGAAATCTTTCATGGACCATGTACTTCACTTCCACAACAAAAACAAAGCTATCAAGGAACCAAAAGTAATTGTTTAAATGGTACAACCCAAGTCGAAGAGGGTGGTGCTGAAAAAGCACAACAGGTCAGGCAGCATCCGAGGAGCAGGACAGTTGACGTTTCAGACATAAGCTCTTCATCAGGAATGAAGTGCTTATTCCTGATGAAGAGCTTATGCTCAAAATGACAACAACTGCTCCTCGGATGCTGCCTGACCAGCTGTGCTTTTCCAGCAGTACACTCTTCGACTCTGATCTCCAGCATCTGCAGTCCTCACTTTCTCTTAAGTGGTACAATGCATCAAGAAAATGTTTAGCTGTAATGCAACTCAGAGAAGTCTTGTAGTATATCTCATGAAGTTTTGATTTACTTTTATTCATTCATGGGATGTGGACATTGCTGGCACGACAGAATTTATTGATCATCTGTACTTACCTTGGTGAAGTTTACCTTAAAAATGAATCAGCTTTAATGTACCTTAAGTACATAACAAAGGAAAAAGTAGCTATGGATACAATATACTGAAGTTAAGCAACATTGAGGAACATCATTCACCGTGTACATTTCATTTACTTACCTACTTGCAATAACACATTCAGCACCCAAAGAGGACAGGGCAGTTGCCATTCCCTTCCCGAGTCCAGTACCTCCACCAGTGATAAAGGCTACTTTACCCTGAAATGTTCCACGAGGCAGCATCAGTGTTTCCATTTGAGAAAGCCTTATGTTTTGAGCAGAGTCATTACTTTGGTACAGAATCTTGGCTTCTCGATTGAAAAACTGCAGACAAAAATACAACACAATCAAAACTATTTTATGTGACCAAAAAATAACAATTTAAAGCGTTTCATTAGTATTATCACTGCTTTTCCTAATGCAACTTATAAACCACACAATTTTCAACAATATGCCTGGTTACTTCCATTATACCTCAATCAAAACCGAACATTTAAAAGGTTTACATCCAGTAATCTCAAGAGTAATAACTTGCAAACACTTTCAAACTTAAAGATGCTTGTTTGAAGCTGTACTCTAAACTGTTCAAATGACAGCTGTGTGTTTAAATGAAGGACTAGAAGTTGAGTACCAATAAATCTATCAGCCTACTACACAAAAGCTTAATTGATAGTTTGCTTCAAAGGATCTTGCGCTCAAATTGAGTTGCATTTACTCACAATATAAAAAGTCAATGTACTTTTTATTACGATAGACAACTGATATGAAAATATATATCAAAAGATGTAAATACAAGATTTTTTTTCACAAAGCTTACAAATTAAAAGGTTCATCACTGGAGTGTTAATATTGCAAATAATGATTCCATTGATTGCACAGGTAAAAAAGAGGCTCAAGACTTCTGGCCATACTCATCTGAACATGTTGGATCTCAGAAGCTAAGCAGACTCAGGCCTGGTTAGTACTTGGATGGGAGACCACCTAGGCTTTCTTCCCTTTCCAACTCCATTTTGATTTAGCTCCTGACCTCTCCCCATCACTTCTTACATGATAGCATTGCCCATAATAGACTTTGCTTATTAGTGTTTCATTAACCACATGGGTGCTTTCCTGGTGGTGAAGAAAAATAAAGAATAATAAAAATCTTTGCACAATGATGTCTTTTTATTGTGTCACTGTACATAAAAAAATATACACAGCCACAGGTGATTTGGGGAAAGTATAAGCATTACACTTGGGTCTTCTTGGGTAGAAAAATGGGCTCACTGTAAGAACTTAAATTTAAAGATGGGTGTATATATTCAATATTCTATTGGAAATCCTCTTTGGGAGCAATAAGAAATGTTTGCCCAAAGAATTATATGCAGAAAACGGTTTTATTGGGACAATGTACATTCAATATAGGGTGGAGTTGAGAAGTGACTGAGGAGCCATCTTGCTATCAGAAAGGAAACCTTAGAAAGTGATTTCTAAAATAAAATGGGCTAGTAAAGAGTTACACAGAAAGATACTTGTGCCAAGAAATTATTAGAGACCCTCCAAGGAACATACCTGAAGGAAAAAGGATAACAGAATAAAAAAAGAATTGGTTTGGGTTTCTTTGATTAAATATTTTTGTTTACAGTAGGAATATGACTATTACATGGAATATGTAAAAATGTTACTAATTTGTATAAGGTAAGATATAGAATATGAAATAGAATTTGATTTTTATCAGGTTTGTTCAAAGACTTTGTATATCTTAAAAGTTTCATTTATAGAGAAGAGGAGAATCGGATGATATTGCAAGTAGTTAAGATAGTTACTGGGATTAATTAACTGAATAAAGGGAGAAACTGATTGGACTGATGGTGAGGTATGCTCTAAGATTAGGTACCCAATAAACTCCATAACAAATGTGTTTTGTTGTCTAATTCACTAATTGGCTTTGATCTAAATTGATATGAAGTTCAGTTAAATTTTCATACTTACTGCAGTGTGGGTTATACTGTTACGAATGCAACTGCAGTGGGAATCAAGGTTTCAAAAGTTTTCATTCCAGAAATATACATTGTCAATAACCTCCACAGAGATTCTGATCTTCCATTCTGACATGCAAATTGACAGTCCAACTATTTTCTTGAAATTTCTACTGAATTTACAACAGGGAGAAAGTGAGGACTACAGATGCTGGAGATCAGAGTTGAAGAGTGTGGTGCTGGAAAAGCACAGCTGGTCAGGCAGCATCTAAAGAGCAGGAGAGGTGATGTTTCAGGCATAATCCCTTCATCAGGATTTCCTGAAAGAGTTATGCCTGAAACGTCAACTCTCCTCCTCAGATGCACAGCTGGTCAGGCAGCTTTCCCAGCACCACGCTCTTCGACTGTAAATTTACAACAGATCAGCACACGTGGCAGTTAAATCCCATTGCAGTGTTTACAGAAGTTCAAAACATTACATGCACATTTTGATGTGAAAAGAAAATTAGTTCCCATCGTCCTAGCAAACAGTAGGGCTGCTGTCAGAGAAAGGATTGCTAGTGGTTTAACCCATGTCACCAAGCCTCAGGAGAGGACAAGAATCCTTCATGGTAACCTCAGTTAGTGCAACCTGTGCTGTTATCGAGCCAGGAGAAAGTGAGGTCTGCAGATGCTGGATCACAAAGTTGAAACTTTATTGCTGGAACAGCACAGAAGGTCAGGCAGCATCCAGGGAACAGGAGATTCGACGTTTCGGGCACAGGCCCTTCTTGCTATTTAAACTGGTGTCCTAGTCATGCTGAGTGCAATGTTAAAGAATTTATATTATTGATTTTTCTATTTTTGCTTCCTAACAATTGATACTTCTTGACAACAGTCTGAGACTAAACTAGACTGTTCTGATGAAGAATCTTCTAGGAGAAAGTGAGGACTGCAGATGCTGGAGATCAGAGCTGAAAATGTGTTGCTGGAAAAACGCAGCAGGTCACGCAGCATCCAAGGAGCAGGAGAATCGACGTTTCGGGCATGAGCTCATTCCTGAAGAAGGGCCTGTGCCCGAAACGTCGAATCTCCTGTTCCCTGGATGCTGCCTGACCTGCTGTGCTGTTCCAGCAATAAAGTTTCAACTGTTATCGAGCCAGCTGAGTCAAATGTCTCTTCATCAGAACATCGACGTTTCGGGCATGAGCTCATTCCTGAAGAAGGGCTCATGCCCGAAACGTCGATGTTCTGATGAAGAGACATTTGACTCAGCTGGCTCGATAACAGTTGAAACTTTATTGCTGGAACAGCACAGCAGGTCAGGCAGCATCCAGGGAACAGGAGATTCGACGTTTCGGGCACAGGCCCTTCTTCAGGAATGAGCTCATGCCCGAAACGTCGATTCTCCTGCTCCTTGGATGCTGCGTGACCTGCTGCGTTTTTCCAGCAACACATTTTCAGCTCTGATCTCCAGCATCTGCAGTCCTCACTTTCTCCTAGAAGATTCTTCATCAGAACAGTCTAGTTTAGTCTCAGACTGTTGTCAAGAAGTATCAATTGTTAGGAAGCAAAAATAGAAAAATCAATAATATAAATTCTTTAACATTGCACTCAGCATGACTAGGACACCAGTTTAAATAACAAGTGGGTGCTGGTTGGTCAGACCATCTTTACCACAGAGAAACAGCAGGTATGGTCAACTATTAATCTCAGCATTCAGACCAAGCAGGTAGACTGCAATTGATCAGGTTGTTGTTATTGGAATGCAGCAGATATTGTATTATATTATATCCTATTATATTTTCTCTGCCCAATGACAATGATGCAAATGTATTTAAATTCCTTTTGTCATGAAGTAGCATCCTGTATATTAATATGTAACTTTTATCATGCAGAAATGTAGCATACTGAACCTGGATTTTTTTTTTATTCAACTCGTTCACAGCTGTAATTGTATACCTTTAGAGCAGGTGTCATTTGAACCCGGGCCTCCTGGTTCAGAGGTAGGGACGTTACCATTAGATATTTTATAATCATGCTCTTTAGTTATGCAACACCTCTGCAGCAAATGTATGTTCAACCCATGTCACTTCATCCAGAGGTAAGCATACTATCAATGTGACATGACAGCGCTAACAAATTATTAATCAAAGTTACTCTGACACCTCTGGATCAGGTGGGACTTGAACCTAGGCCACTTGGCTCAGAAATAAATTCATTACCACTGTGCCACAAGAGCCATCAGTAAATGCTCAAATCTGTGTCGGTACTATCATTTGAGGCATGA
Organism: Chiloscyllium plagiosum; assembly: GCF_037043375.1. Lineage (NCBI taxonomy): Eukaryota > Metazoa > Chordata > Chondrichthyes > Orectolobiformes > Hemiscylliidae > Chiloscyllium > Chiloscyllium plagiosum. The sequence continues at coordinate 100,419,699 of NW_028270142.1, read as the reverse complement.
TACGATTATACATCTGCAGGATCCAGGAGTGTCAGCCAGGCAAAAGATTGTAACCAGATTGGAATATCTTTTACTAAAGCAAATCAAGACACACAAGTGTTCAGATGCACTTATGGAGCAGGTAGGATTTGTGTACAGATAGCCTGACCCAAACTGACAGTAAAAGGTGCCAAAGATCACAGCAGGTCAGGCAACATCCATGGAGAGAAAGCAAGCTAATGTTTCAAATCTAGATGACTCCTGAGGAGAGCACTCCTGAGGAGTCATCTGGACTCAAGATGTTAGCTTGCTTTCTCTCCATTGATGCTGCCTGACCCTCTGTGAGCTCCAGCATCTTTTGTTTTCAGCCAGATTCCAGATGTAGTGACACTCCATTGTGCTCTCCATGAGGGCTGTACTCAGTGAGCCTAACAATCTTACATTGGTTTATAGAGACGGAGACGGATTTCTGGTGTAATTCTTAGTCTGAATTATTTCAGACATGTCCAATAGTAGAATCACACCTGTGGTCAACACAAGTGATCTGAAGATTGCAAGCATAAGCTGGTGAGCATAATTGACATGCTGACTACAAATGGTCAATGGAATGTGGCATTTAATGCACATTTAAGGAGTTGGGGCTGGTAAGGTTAAAAAAATAATTTTAACAGGGGCTTGGCTGAAGTATTAAATGAATACTTCCATTAGAAAGTGATGTTACCCACATGGAGGAGGTAGTTCAAACAACTGAAAGGTTTAAAATTGATAGAGTATGGATTAGGTGGATTAAAAATACCAGGACCAGACAAAACACAAAGAATATGAAGGGAAACCATTACATATTGTAGAGGCAGTAGTCAATTTTCCAATCAGGTGACACTAGTGAACTAGAAATTCACAATTGCCAAAAAGCGTAAATATAAGATTAGCAAGTAAAAGCCAGATACTTTAACCCCACTGGTGAGGCTACTTCTAGAATTACAATTCAACATTAACTGTTAGTGAAAAATCAGATTTAATTTAATTGCTTTAGCGAGATAATAAATGGGTGATAAGGTTAATATGAACTTCCAAAAGGCATTTATAGTATTAACAACAGGTTTGATTAAAAGTTGAGTGATGGAATAAGATAATAACAAACAAATTATTCCCGACTGGCAGGAAATGCAACATTGACAGTTGATTTTCAAACTGCAGGAAGAATGTGATGGAGCTCCCCAGATTGGTGTTAGGACCCCCATACTTTGTGTGGGGAAGTTGTACAGTAATAGTCTAGTCATATGTACAGGGTACAATTTCAATTTGCAAACAATACTAAATTTAATACTTAAACTGTGCATTGTTCAAGAAAGTAAGGTTAATGGAATAGCCTGCCAGATGGAGGGATAATTTTAATGCGAGAATACTTATAGGAATTGAGGGAAAGAACATTCAGAGACAAAGAAAACAATTCTAAACTGGGTGCATAAGCACCTGCATGTGCAGGTACATCTATCATTGAAGATGGTAACACAAGTTTAGGGAGTAGTTAAAGCATAGGATTTTATTAATAGGCATTAAACTCAAAGGCTAGGTTAAATCAGTGAAATATTGATTTGGCCCTAACTGGAGTCTTGAGTACATTACAGGGCACCACACTTTAGGAACATGAAGATATCTGAAAGGGTCTAAAAATAATTTAGAAGAACTGTTCCACAGATGAGGACCTACATTTACACGGGTAGGTCAGAACAGTCTTCCTGAGGAGATTTAGTCAAGTTCCAAATTACAAACAATTTGCAGAGTAAAGAAAAACTATTTCCACCATTAACAGTACCAAGACACATACAAGGGTAACAACAGGGACAAAAATATTTTCATATAGCAAGTTTTTAAAACTTAGGAATGTACTGGCACATAAGTATTTCCAGGAATATCTTGTGAATATTGCAATTTTCTATTCACCTAATTTACACTGATCAAACAATGTGTGGAGATGGACCTTGCTGCAATGCACTTAATAAGTAATATGGGCCAAACACAGGCAAGTGGGACTGGTTTGGCTTTGAAACAAGGTCAACGTGGACCAGAGAGTACTATATGATTGACCGTATATGGTGGAGACAGTTGGATTATTGTGAAGGCAGGAGGTGACAGAATGGGGCCACGTAAACTGCTCCTTCAGGGTACACACAATACAGGCTTTGCTGATTGTATAACTTTAAAATATTGGACGTCAAGACTTCACTACGTTTACGTGACGAAGTTGGAGAGACTCAACAGGTCAGCCAGCATCTGTGGTGAGAAAAACGGTTAACGTTTCAAGCCTAGTACAATTCTTCGTTATATGTGACTTATAGGAGCCAGTGTTGAACTGGGATTGATAACGCTCACACAAACAAACGCCAGATTAAAGTCCAACAGGTTTATTTGGAAGCACTAGCTTTCACAGCGGCGTTCCTTCATCAGGTGGTTGTGGAGAATGATCACAGATGATCATGATCTTATTCTCCACAACCACCTAATGAAAGCTAGTGCTTCCAGATAAACGTGTTGGACTAGAGCCTGGTTTTGTGAGATTTTTAACTCCGTTATATAGAGATTGGTTAGCCCTGCTTCTTCATCAGCTCTCATTCCAAAAAAACGTGAACTCAGTGCGTCTTTCGGCACGATCTGATCTGTTCAAAGTCTCCACGATTAAGTGAACTCCGAAGCCAATCCCCCGACCAACTCACTGAACTATTTATTAAAGCAGCAGCACCTCACCCGCTCAGTGCGGCTAAACCGAGCCGCGGTCACAATAAACCTGCGCCACAATCCTGACCGCTTCAAAGCGACACAAACAGCCATTACTCCTTCAAATGAGGTAAAACAAACTGAAACTTTATTAACGGACACTCTCGCCTCCTCCCCCACGGATAAGGAAGGCGGTCACATGGTGCGCGCCTCACTTCCGGTAGCAAAGGTCACGTGACGTTGCACCGCACGCCGGTGGTGGTTGTCACGTGTATCCGGAGGGCGAATGATCACGTGAGTCGGTAACTATCACGTGACGTTGCGGACGTCCCGCCTCTTGTAGCTAGTTGGTCGCCCCGGTGATGCTGGCTCTCTGAGAGGGGACCGTCTTATGTGGAAATGTGGTCGTTAGTGCCGATCGCCTCAGCCGGAGGTACCAGCTGGTTTGTTAACGGTCCCGGTTGTTGTCAGTTATAAAGTGTCCGGGAATAATGTATAATCGCTCTTTACCACAAACCATGCCAGGCTGTATGCGGGCGAGCGGGGCGCCAGCTGTGGATCCGTTTGTGTCCGAGAGAGTGTATCAGGAAAGATAAGGAGGACGATAAGCCCCATTTTGAAAGGCCAGCTGAACAGAAAGGACACATTCCATTTAGTAATTACGCCATGCATTGATTGCCCTTGCGAGATATGGGATAAGATATTAGAAAACGGCCGTTGTGACATCTCAAGGCATCATGGCTGATTTGTGTCCGAAAACTATCCATCAGTTTCATTCCTCATGACGAGCAAAACGATCTATCTCACATACACAATTACCCTATGCTAATAAAGTCAACTCTTCAGTTAACTCAAGGTGCAAATATTATGGTTGTAATGAGGGACTTTATCCAGTGTATATTTGATAATTAATAGTAGTGAAAGGACTGAAAGTGACCAGGATGCCAGAGAATTCTGGTCTCTACCTTTTGAAGAGCAAGATCATTCTTTTGAATTTAAGTGCTACCTCAAAGAAAATATAGAATAAACAGTTTAATTTTGTGCTTTATAAATTTAAAACCAATTTGGGAATAAAATGAGGAAAGGGTGTATTGCATTTTGAAGTGAGAAGGGATATCCAACAATGGATGATTTATTAGTGTACAATACAATAGAAACGGTTACAGCATTACATGTCACAGAAAAAGTTGTAGGAATATGATTTCATTAAATTGTGAACTTCAGCCTGTTTAACAGTTTTACTATATAGTTTTGGGAGGTAATGAAGGGAGGGAGGTTGACCTTATGATTCTTGAGGCATGAAATGTTTTGTTACAGGGCATGTTAAGGATAAAACACCATTGCTTCTCATTAGACGAAAGTACATTACAGACTGGAAGCAGAGTTAAATGCTGGATAATGGAACTCATTTTCAATTGGTTGAACAAAGTTGATAGCAATACAGTGAGGAGAATATTTGCCTCTTTCTTTAAATTTGAGTTGCTTAAGGTATAGCTAAATATATTCCAAATAATGTTCAGGGGTGGGTGTAATCCAAAGATTTATGTTTTTGTGCTTATTAAAACACAAGTAGGAATATTTGACTAGGACCAAATGGTGATGAAGAAAAACATAGAATTTGTATCATGAGTATTTTCAAGGTATAGATTTGAATTAGTGCAGTACACCTTCTGCTCAGCCCTTTTTAAATGAGGGAGTAAGTTGCTGAAATTTTACTTATGAAACATAGGCAACAATAACAAAGCGATTATTATTGCCTGTTCCAAGGTACTCTGAATTCGATAGGCGTCTTTTGTGTAATAGAGAACTGAAGAGACTTAAGACACTTCTGATGTTGTCACAAACAATTATTGTTGAAGGAAATTTCTTGTTTGCTTCTGAATATAGTTGATTTCTTACACAAATTGCAACTGATCTTAATTTTTGAGGATATTTAATGATAAATAATCCTGACAAATATTCACAAAGGCTGTCCTTTTCTTAAGGTATTTAATAAATTGGTGATTTGGAGACGCCAGTGTTGGACTAGGGTGTACAAAGTTAGAAATCACACAACACCAGGTTATAGTTCAACAGGTTTATTTGGATGCACTAGCTTTCAGACCGCTCCGAAAGCTAGTGCTTCCAAATAAACCTGTTGAACTATAACCTGGTGTTGTGATTTCTAACTTAATAAATTGATGACCTTAAGCTTAAACTTCACTACTTTTTTTTGAATCCATTAATATTTTGTCCATGTTCCAGACGAGCCCTACCATTTGATGGTTGGTGTGGATTATATCGTTGGTCGAAAGAACTGTGCAATCCTTTTACGTGATGATCAGTCCATTAGTCGTTCCCATGCTGTACTTTCAGTTAGTCACCCTGCTGCACATCTGGTAAAAATTCGCTTTTAAATTTCACTTATGTGGAGCTTAACACTGCTGCTTTCCATTACTTGCAATTAAAAAAATTGCAGTCTATTCAATTCCATTATAAACATCTATCACACACAATGATTATTCTGCAATATGTAAGAAGTAACACCAAAAACTTTATTTTTGTGTATACCAAAACTATGCAAACAGAAGTACTGCCTGTAACAAAAATTACTTTTGTTGCTATAGTAAACCTGTTTAAGAATCGGGAAAATTTGCTTCCCACTATTGAGAGAGTGATGAACTCTACAGTGGATTAAAGTTGGAAAGTAAGACTTGAAGAATACTTGTTGGGAAACTGCAGTGCGCGAGTGGTATTTTTATTATTTCTTTGCTACTGGCCAAAATCAGTAAAGATGTCTATTATTCTTAGAGACAATGCCGAATGTTGCTTGCTTCAGGTAACATGTGCAGCCTGTGTATGTGTGATACATACAGTTGATAGAGTTACAGGGTTGTACAGTACAGAAACAGGTCCTAAGGTCCAAATCATCCATGCTGACCAGGTATCTCAAACTGACCTACACCCATTTGCCTGTGTTTTAACGTCATCTGAGTGAAAAGTTTGCTCCTCACTTCCCTTTTAAATCTTTCCCTCTCACCTTAAATGTATGCCCTCTGGTTTTGGACTTCCCTACCCTTTGGAAAAAGACCTTGACTATTCACCTTATCTGCCCCTCATAATTTTATAAACCATTATAAGGTCACCCGTCAGCCTCTCCAGAAAATAAAGTTCCAGCCTATCCAGCCTCACTTTATAACTCAAATCCTCCAGTCCTGATAACATTTTTGTAAACTGTTTCTGCAACCTTTCTAGTTTAATAATGTTCTTCCTCTGGTAGGGTGACCAGAACTGTACATAATATTCTAAAAGTTGCTTCAGCTCCCAATGTCTTGTACAGCCACAATGTGATGTCCCAATTCCTCTATGCAATGGTCTGACAAATTAAGGTTTATTGAAGGAGCACCAAATAGAAATGAAGCATTGATTGAAAAAAGTATTTTATAGAAAATGGTAACATTATCAAAGTGTAAATGAAATGATCCCATTTCATCTTTATTTATTTCACTATTTTAAATTAATGTTTGATTGGAATTTGCAACTTTATAAAATAACTTCAGGACCTGGTTCATTATAGAAGAGGCCTGTTATAACTGTAGGGAAGATTGGAATGATTATGTTAAATGATTATAGGCAAATATAGTAAATATTACAAACACGAAATAGTAATGTTGATCAGATAATGAATTAATCTGTGGAGTATAAAGCTGATTGTTCACTATGTGGCAACCAAAAGCTTTTGGGTGTGTTTATTTTCTGTTTTGTTTTCCACTCTTTCAAGAATTGTAAAAATGACAAAAAATTTTAAATGTCATATTAAATTTTCCCAAGATACTTGAAGTTAAAAATTAAGATCACATTTTTTAGAAATTAATTCACAGGTTGTGTATATTATTACCAATCTCTCTGGAGTAGGGCACAATTAGTGATTCTACATCTAGGCTACATGTAGTTTGCAAAGTAAACCTTTGTATGCAGTTCCACTAATTAAGCAAAAAATGCAGTGGAGTAAGGCCAATATTCCACTTCAGGTCATGGCAGCAGAATATAATTTTGTTAGATTAGGAAAAAGTCACTACAAAACATTTGGAGTAGTGTGCACAGTTTTGGGCCCTATATCTTAAGAAAGATGTACTGGCCCTGGAGCATGTTCAGAGGAGGTTCACGAAAATGGTCCCAGTAATGAAAAGCGTAACATATGAGGAATGTTTGAGGACTCTGGTCTATACTCGAAGTTTAGAAGGATGAGGAGGGGGATCTAATTGAAACATATAGAATAATGAACGGCCTGGCTAGATTAAACGTTGGGAACATATTTCCATTTGTAGGTGAGACTAGAACCCGAGGGCACAGCCTTAGAGTGAAGGCAAGACCTTTTTAGAACGGAGATAAGGAAAAACTTCTTCAGCCAGAGAATGGTGAACCTATGAAATTCATTGCCACAGAAGGCTGTGGAGGCTAGGTCATTGAGTACATTTAAGACTGAGATAGATAGGTTCTTGAGTATCAAGGGTTATGGGGAGAAATTGGGAGAATGGGATTGAGAAATTTTTCAGCCAAGATTGAGTCTGCTCCGCCATTCAATGTGCTGAATGGCCTAACTTTGCTCTATGTCTTATGGTCTAAAGATCTGCTCTAATTCAATGTTTAATGTCAATAAAGGGGCCTAAAACACCAGTAGTTGCATAGTAATCCTCTTCGTAACCTTGAGACGTTGCACAGAAGCGTAATATATTTATGTTGTGTAAAGGTCTTTATGTCATCATAAGTCCATCAGATTGCAATGTATACATTGCAGTTATTGTTTATATCAAAACAATTAGACTATTATCCTAATAATAATGTCAATTTCAGCAACACCTAATAATAATGGGGAGTAGTGTATAATGAGCATCACAGCTAATGGCTTAGGAACGGAAGATCTTAAGAACAAATGTTGAGCATTCTAAATTAATTTTCTGTCTCTTTAAAGACCCAAGTTACCAAAAACTCTGTACTGACATTAAAAGATACTTCAAAATATGGAACCTTTGTAAATGAAGAGCGCTTACAGCTTGATAGCCCACGGATTTTGAAGTCAGGAGAATTGGTTACATTTGGCCTTTTCCAAAGCAAGTTCAGGTAATTATTTTCTACCTTTTATCAAACTTTGTCTGAAATCCCACAGTTAGCATTTGAATTTGGTGTACTGTTTCATTGAGAGTTTTGCCTGTTATTTTGGTCTATGAAACATTTCCCTTGAAACTAGAGACCTTTAAGTGACATTTTAAAAAGTCATGCCAGACAGAAATTTGTGTTATTTCTCTTCACGCTCCATCTTGCATGAGGTTCCATTTATCAAATAAATGTAATATATATCATTGTGCATCTTTTGAGGAAGAGCAGGGAGTTCTTTCAGTGTCCTGGCGAGTGTTCATCTTCAGTTGGTACTGCCACAATACATTGATAACTCTTTTGTCTCAGCTTCTATTTGTAGTACTAGTTGTGGTGCAAATTAGCTGCTGCATTTTAATAATTTATGGAATCATATAACTTAGACGACTGGCTCTTAATCCCTATGTTAAATTCTTCCATCTGGTAAGGGCTTTCAAATGGTGACAATTTCTCTCCAAGCTCATTCATGGAAATCTATTATTGTGCTAAAGTAATTAAAACATTTTCCCTTTTATATGAAAAAAAAATTTCTTCCACTAAACCCTGTAGCAGAAAAGTAATGGTGTTTTATTATAACAATGGAGCAGTTAACCTTAAAAGAATGAAATTCACTAGATCACTGACTAAAAGCAGCCTTGCTGATCTTAGGAAGTTGAATGCAAGTTTTGAGAAGATTTGTAGCTCAGGTTGAGGTTCTAGATGTAGGTTTGCTCGCTGAGTTCGAAGGATCGTTTTCAGACATTTCGTTACCATACCTCGGATGAAACCAGAGGCTGGCTGAAGGTATTACCTAGTATGGTGACGAAATGTCTGAAAATGAACCTTTCAGCTCAGCGAGCAAACCTATATCCAGAAGTTGAATGCAGTTGAAAGGAGTTAAGATGCTATAGAATCCTAGCTGCCATTAGAGGAAGTGGAAAATAATTAAGCAAAGTTTTACATTTTATGGGCCTAACCTAGATGTGATTTCCCTTACTAGAGAATCTCATTACTTTTCTGTATTTCATTACTACCATAAATTGACTGATTTTGAGTGTATCTTTCAAGAATTTATTGTGATTATTTCTTTCTGTAGGATATCAGTTTGAGAGTCAATGAAGTTATGTTAGCTGCTACTACACAATTTCCTGTACTAAGTTATACATTGAAATGCAACAAATATATTTCTTACTCCTCAGAGTAGAATATGAACCTTTGATTGTATGCTCTTCCTGTTTGGATGGACTAGAAAAAATTGAACTAAACAAGTCAATTCAAGAGCTTGGAGGTCATCTTAGCAACAATTGGACAGAAGCTAACACTCACCTTGTCATGTCATCAGTCAAGGTCACTGTGAAGGTCAGTTATATAGATTAAGCAAAATATTGTTTCATTTCATGTTTTCTGAAAGTCTTTGCCAAGTTTTAAATCCATCTTTGCTGCAATTTGCTGAGCACTTTATCTTAATTATAATTACAACTCTTCCACATTAAATACTGTACAATGATATTGCCAACTTGTGAAATTATTATTACTATTGAGTTTCCACTAATTCAGATAGTTTTCTATGTGTAATTTTTAGCTATAAGAAGGTGCCCAATATTTCCTTTGTCTTCTCAGGACATTATTGAAAATATTTCTAACTTACTGGGAATACAATTAAGCTCAAGAAAAATTAACTTTTTGCCATTTTAGTTCAGAAAACAATGTAAACTGAAAAGTTTCCAGAAAGTTTTATTGTTTGAAAATTTAATTGCAACTCAGTACATCAATCGATTCGTCAAATGTTTGGCATTTATGATTATGACACAGGACTGTTCTTTCTTCTTTGATTATTTCCAGATGTCTTGAAGAGTCTCATTCCAAGTATTCTAAGTGATTGCTTGTTAACCTGCCTTGGCTTTCAGTCTAGCAACGCCTCAATTTCAAATTTTTCCAAGGTCTCACCCTAACTCTGCAACCCCTTTATTCTGGTCTCTTGTGCACTACTGACTTAATTTGCTCTGTCATTTGCAACCTTTGCTTTACTTATCCAGGCCCCCAGATCTGAAATTCTCTCCTTAAACCTGTCTGCATTTCTACACTGTGGTCCTCTATGTAACATGTTCTTTATAATGTACTTCTTTGACTGAGCTTTGCCACCCATCCTAAAATAGATTCAGTGCTAAATTCTTTAAAGTGTCTGAGAATGTCTTTCCATCTTAAAGGCACTATATATATTAGTTTCTCAAATCATGTTTTTCTTCTGTTTTTGCCTAATGAAAACAATATGTGAGTTTACACATGTAACTGTACTAGAAAAGCACAGATGGTCAGGCAGCATCTGAGGAGCAGGCGAATCGACGTTTCAGACATAAGCTCATGGTGAAGGGCTTATGCCTGAAATGTCGATTCTCCTGCTCCTTGGATGCTTCCGGATCAGCTGTGCTTTTCCAGCACCACACTCGACTCTGATCTCCAGTATCTGCAGTCCTCACTTTCTCCTACATGTAAATATACAGGTATAATCGGTCAAATGGCTGCTTTCTGTGCCATAACAATTCTGAAATTCATAACAATTCTGTGACATTTTTAGTATATTGATTAAATTGTGATGGATGTATTGGGTTTTCGATCGACACTTAATTATGTGTCGATCAAATATGTTTTAGATCAATTCTTTCCAAAATTCTCCCATTTCAAGGCTTGAAAGTTGTCTTGCCCCTTGGTGAGTGATGGGCAGTAGAGGAGAAGATCTGTAAGAGCAGAGGAAGGAGGGTCAGCCATTGATGACTTTGGGCTCCAATCCCTATCACTTCTTTGGGGTCCCTATTCCCATTTTGGGTATCCCTGTTTTAAATAAATGCATTTAGCTCACAATTTGATCTTTGGCCGACTCTTAATAAGGAAGTGAACTTTGTGTATAACTGTATATGCATCAGTTTCGTTGATGTGTACCAATTGTAATGATATCCAAATTTATTTTCTTTCCTATAAGACCATATGCGCAATGATTTGCTGTCGACCCATAGTGAAGCCAGAATTCTTTGTCAGTCTTATCAGGGCAATTCGGAATAGACAATGTCTTCCCAGTCCAGAAAGGTAAGAAATTGTGTCAGTTTCCTTTAACTGTGCTATTTGTGCCGGTTTCCGCAGAAATCACCAACAGTTGTAAATGACAACGTGAAACACTTGCAATCAGGTAGAAATTCTAATTTACTGTAACTCCAGTTGACAAACAAGGAACAAATCAGAGGAGGACAGCTCCCACTCTGCCAGTGAATGTATAATTTCTTCAACAGCTTATGTCATTGTTGTGCATTTAGAAACATGAGTTGCCACATTGTTTCACTAAAGAGATCATACCTCAGAGAACTCTAGCCAATTCTGTAGCTCCAACAGTGTGGTTAGCAGTCTCTGCAGCAGTGACGTGAGTCTGTCCTAGAATTGGAATAGAGCTAAATGTAGAAGGTGTCACAGGAGAAGCTAGCAGTGTCATGAGAATGTAGAAAGGAGGGTTGGAGTTATTTTGGAGAGACTGGAATGAATCATAGAATCCCTACGGTGCAGAAGGAAGCTATTCAGCCTACCAAGTCTGTACCGGCCCTCTGAAGAGCATCTCTGGACACCATGGACAATTTAGCCTGGCTATTCCATCTAACCTGCACATCTTTGGACTGTGGGAGGAAACTGGAGCACTCAGAGGAAACCCATACAGACAGTCACCCAAGGCTGGAATCAATCCTGGGTTCCTGATGCTGTGAGGCAGCTGTGCTACGCACAGTGCCATCATGCCACCCTTTGAGAGAAGGGAGAATCTGAAGGAGGGAAGATCTGTCCCAATTGGGAAAGTGTATCCCTATCTTTCCTGCCTAGTACAGTAACCTGCTAGCCTTTCACCCATTTCCTTGATTGCCGCCTCACAAAATTCAAAAGAGAGTACCTGTATTGATGAGAAGTGACCAATTAATTTTCTACTTAAAGGCCTAAATTGGGAGAGAGGACAGGTGGCCTGTCTTTCTTTCTTACTGTCGACAGTTTGGGATAAGCAGGATGGTGACAGGGAAGCCACCAGAGAATTTTATAGCTACTTCACTCCTTTAAATTTGTGGGATCCAATTCTGCCCAACAAGTGTTTAACATTGTGATAAGAATTGCTGCTAAACAAACTTCCTACCCTGCAAAATTGTTTGCATGTCATTGATGTTTTGTTTCTCAAAAGATAATTACTGCTGGAATTTAATTGACCTAGAAAGTAGTAGTGGTTTGATTAACACTGTACAAATTAACACTGCAATAAGTTTGGGTCATAAAGAAGAATGAAAGAAAAGTCCTCTTCAGAAGGAAAGGAATGGAAGCATTCAGTCAATGAAGGAACAGTAGTATATGTCGATGGCTTTATTATTGAAAGGCTGTTTCAGGTTCCATTACTGTACTCTGACAATTACATGCAGTAGTGGCTTGTGCTTCCTCACGCAACAAAAGGCAGTTCAATCACCAGGTATCCTTTTCTGCAGTCCCCTTTTTGCTCAGTTTCAAGTCTTATCATTATATTCATCACAAGTGAAATGCCACTTGCCAAGCATAGGAGGCAAAAGTGGATATACCAGGCACATGACGTAAGCAATAATAATGATGTGGTTCAAAATCCAAAAGGAAAACCTTAATTATTCTAATGTTCTGAAATGCTCCCAAGTCCATACTTTTGTGAAATTATAAATCTTCATTCTTCCCCTTACTCGTACTTCAAAACTAATCAACCATTTATGTCAGCAAAGGTAGATGCCAATTGCTTTGCTATCTTCTCTAATTGCTGAAATCCCTTCACCGATACCCTCGAGCATAAGACCACAGAAAGAGGAACAGGCTTCAAGCGTGCTCTGCATGATCATTGCTGATTGATGCTCCTCAGGATCACTTTCCTCTTTCTTTGTAACCCTGGATACCCCTACTGATTAAAAATCTATCTATTTCCACCTTAAATATATACAAAGAGTCTGCCCACAGATCCCTGTATAGTAAGAAGTTCCAATAAATTAGCTCTGCTTAATTCTGAGGCTATTTCTCTGATCCTAGACTTTTCCATCAGGGAAACATCCTCTCAGCATTCGCCTCATAAAAACTCTTAAGAATCCTACATGTTTCAATGAGATAACCTCGAATACTTTTATATTCCAATGAGTTGAGTCCCAACCTGTTTAACCTTTGCTCATAGAATAACACCTCCATACCAGGGATCATCTGAGCATTATCTAAATTGTCTCCAAGGAAATGTGTCTTTTCTTGAATAAGGGGACCAAAGCTGTTCACAATGCTCCAGATGTGGCTTCTATTGAAGTAAGAATTCCCTACTCTTAAAGTCCAACCCCCTTAAAATATCGTCCAGTGTTCCATTAGCCTTCCTGATTACCTGCTGCACCTGTGTGCTAGCTTTCTGTGTTTTGTGCATAGGTACCCCCACATCTCTTTATGTTGCAGCTTTCTGCAGTCTTTTGGTCTCCTTTCCAAAATGAACATCACATTTTCCTACATTGTTCTTTATTTACCAATTTTTCACCCACTTACTTAATCTATTTATAAATCCCTCTAAAATCTTAATATAAACTGTATCACTCTTGCAAACTGACTTTCACTCCTTCCTCCAAGTCATTCATATCTCTTAAAAACAATTGTGGTCCCAGAACGTATCCCTGTGGTACCCCACTGATTAGATGTCGCCAACTTAACAAAGAACCAATTATCTAAATTTCTGATACTTCACCTGAATCCCATGACTTCTGTTAAATTATAAGCTATCCATCGACTATTTCTGTTGCTACCTCTTCTAGCATCCTAGAATGCAGGCCATTGGGGCCAGGGGACGTGTCTGGCTTCATTCCCATTAGTTTGCCTAATACTACTTCTCTATGATGATGACTTAATCCCTCTTCTGGGTCCTGCCAAAGCTAGGATCAGCCATTGGGACTTGACAGGATACTATCTGATTAAGTTGTGATGGATAAAAAATTGAAATGTTTTGAATTGAGTCACCACTTTCATATGCCCTTTGATCATCATCTCTCTCATGGCCACATGCACTTATGACAATGAGACCTTTGTTGATTATCAGTAGTTGATGAATAACCAAGATGAGAACTTCATCATCCAAACTTAAGATGAAATTCATAGTGTGTGAAATTTGAGCTTTGCATGCACTCACATGATATTTCATGTAAATGGCCACTCTTTACATGGCCAACAATATCATTGCAAAGACCTGACACGTCGTTGCACTTCTGTGAAACTAACTACACTAATCTTTATACAAGCATGCAGTGTGGCTAGGAGGCCTAAAGAATATTGTGTTCTTTCCTGCTCCTTCAGAAGTATCATCATCCTCAACAGCCCCTGAGCTTCAGCATTTATATTCTCTGTCAGAGCTTGCAGCATGTTGCATCCTCTACCCCAGATGCTCTTTACTATCCCTTCATAGCTCTATTTGCTCACTTAGAATGCAAGAGTCAAAAGTGAAAGTCAAATTGTCTTCCTTACCTGTCTGTCCAAAATGTGACTTGAGTTGGCGTAATATCAAAGTTGAAACTTTATTGCTGGAACAGCACAGCAGGTCAGGCAGCATCCAGGGAACAGGAGATTCGACGTTTCGGGCACAGGCCCGCCTGTGCCCGAAACGTCGAATCTCCTGTTCCCTGGATGCTGCCTGACCTGCTGTGCTGTTCCAGCAATAAAGTTTCAACTTTGATCTCCAGCATCTGCAGACCTCACTTTCTCCTTGGCGTAATATCAATCTCAGAGTGAGTAACCTCTGAGGAATTGACACCCTACTGGTCATTTCCTATAGGACTGTTGAGGGCCATGTGGGAATGTAAATGTATGAATTAGAATTGTAAAGACAAGAATGTTTTAAATGAATATTATGCATCATATTTTGCTTGTCGATGAGTCAAGTTGATGTGATTTAATCAATTTGGAGGCTTAGGAGTTGTTCCACACTGTACATGTTGCATTTGGAAAATTAGTGTATCTTTGGCTTGAGAGAAGTTGATTGAAATTTGGATCCCCTACCGAAGTGACTGCAAACAACTATTCTTATAGTGTTCATCATTAGTTGCATCCCACTGTTGGTAGTAATGTCATTGTTTGGTGATACAGTATTTCAGCAATTTGTGTACAGTTCCCTCCAGTGTCCAGACAAAATATGAATGATGCTGTTCATTTAATTGCTGCAATACCATTTGTATGTTTCTATAAAGATGTCTTTTTCATATTGCTTGCATTAAGTACAAACTTTACAATTGGGGGAGGGTTGTTGTGATGTCATTGTGGTATTATTACTAGAATGTTAATCCAGAGACCCAGTTGTGAAAGACCTGGATTTGCCATGGTAGATGGTGGAATTTGAGTTCAATAAAAATCTGTAATTAAGAGTCTAATGATGACTATGGAACTATCAAACTCATCTTTGAGCAATTATATTATTCTTATTTATTCACAAGACGTGGGCTTTGCTGGCCGCTCCAGTATTTAGTACCTGTCACTAATTGCCCTTGTGAAAGTAGCTGTGATCTGCCTACTTGAACCGCTGCAATGTATTTGGTCTAGGTAAATACCCTCCTGTTGGGGAGGGCGGTTGACCCATAAATACTGACGAAATGGCAATAGATTTTAAAATCAGGGTAGTTTGTGGATTGGAGGGAAGCTTGCAGGTGATGGTCTTTCAATGTATCTGCTAACCCTTGTCCTACTAGGTATGAGTAGTCATGGATTTGGAAGATTCTGTCTAAAGAGCCTTGGTGAGTTTCTGCAGTCCTTTTGTAGATAGTACATGTTGCTGCTATTGAGTGTGAGGTTGGAGGGAATGAATGTTTGACGATGTGGTACAAATCAAGTGAATTGCTTTGTCATGAAAGGTGTTAGATTTCTTATGTTTTTTAAAGTGCATTCATTCAGGCAAGTGGGTGGTATTCCATCTAACTTCTAACCTTTGCTGCCTGTAGATGGTGGACAAAGTCTGGGGAGTTAGGAGATAAGTTACTTGCTGCATGACTCCCCATCTCTGGTCTGCTGGTGTAGACAATATTTATATGGCTAGTCCAGTTCAGTTTCTAGTCAGTGATACCCAGGATATTGTTTATGGGGGATTAGTGATGGTCCTGCTGCTGAATATTAGAGTTGATGGTTTCTCATTGGAGATGGTTATTACTGGCAGCATTAACATGTGCCTATTGTGTACTACATCTCAACCTAAACCTATATGTTGTCCAGGTTTTGTTGCTTTTGGTCATGTATTGCATCAGCATCTGAGGAGTTCTGAGTTGTGCTGAACATTGTGCAATCATTTGCAAAATGCCTCAGTTCTAACCTTTTAATGGAGGAAGTGTCATTGATGAAGACACTAAAGATGGTTAGTCATGGACTATTACTCTGAGGAACTCCTGCAAAAATGTTCTGGTGCTGAGATGACTGACCTCTACATCGGTCAGCATGGTAGCTCAGTGGATAGCACTGCTGCCTCACAGCATCATGG